>NC_040032.1:20064247-20234751 GCF_000972845.2 Larimichthys crocea
AACAACATCTTCTTCTTCTCTTGATATTCTCAGGGCTTCATTCAGGAAAATTAACAAGATGTTTGTACAACTGTAACGTGCTGAAGAAACCACACATGTCTCTACATCCTCTGCTAGATTTGCCTGCTGAACAGAGTTTTTGTCGGGCACCACTGGGTCTCTACAGCAACGTCCTGCCTTCCTTCATTTCTAATTCAGGTCCAGCAGCTCACACAATGCTCTCTGTCTTAATCTGCGAGTTCATAAAACACACAAGCAGCAAGATATGACAGGCCCCAGGTGTGATAAGAGGTGACTTATTGTCTAATTGTTAAGTCTCTACAGAGAAACTAAAACTCAACAACGACGAGTGAACTTTTAAGTAACCTTTTAACACTGAGCAGTGTGTGATGGGGGGGCTTCTGCTGCCGGTGAACCTTGTCCTATGCTGCCTGTCATTGCATCACCGGGCTGAGCAAACCAAAATGGCTCTTTGACATTTCCACAGACGGTGTCAAGTGTTTCGAGTGCACTTCCATCGTCAATGGCCATCACAGTGTGTAGAAACATCCAGCAAGTACATTTATAGTAAAATAACAGTGCTGTATTTCAAATTAAGTGTTCTTATTTAAAAAAATACTTCAGGTTTTGTTCAGGCAGGCAGCAGGGCATCCCTCCAGCGAAAGAGACCGTACTTCAAACCAGACAGGAAATGACTGAAACCTATGTGACCTACACTGCAAGGCACTAAAACAGCCTGTTGCCTCAAGTCTACTGGTTGATTAACACTAAATCAAATCGATGTATTATCTGTCAATTATCATGTTTAGAACATGTGAGCTTTGACACCACTCAGTGCACAGTTAATCTGACGGGTTTACAGTCAAAATAATCCAAATTCAAAGCCTGAAAGACTACTGAGCATCTTTATTTGAAGATGTGTGACCCGCACTTATTGAAATGTATAACCCTATGAAACCTTGGATTATTGCAGTGATGTTTATGTGCTTTAATTTGAAGGTTTGACGCTTTAATTTGAAGGTTTGAAGTTTTAATTTGAAGGTTTTACAGTCAAACTATCTGATATAAAAATGTCAGAAAGACTGCTGAGCTTCTTTATTCAAAAAGAAGCATGTCGCAAATGTTTTGATATCTATTACACCTATGAAAGGTTGGACATTAGTGTGCTTTAATTTGAAGGTTTTAATGTTTAATTTGAAGGTTTTACAGTCAAACTATCTGATATAAAAACGTCAGAAGGACTGCTGAGCTTCCTTATTCAAAAAGAAGCATGTCGCAAATGTTTTGATATGTATAACCCTATAGAAGGTTGGACTTTAATTTGAAGGTTTGACGCTTTAATTTGAAGGTCTGGCTCGGACTACAGCTCGGATGCGGTCGGGTCCATCCATGCAGCATCTCCTCACGGGCACGTAACATGGATGGAAAACGTGACAAGTTCACTTCCTGCCTCATGCCCAGTGGTCTGTCTGACTCACACACACCGTTATCCATCTCTTTACAGCCTTCGTGTTCATATTACAGCAGTGCCAGACAGTTTGTCCCCACGTGAAGGACAGGTTATGGGGACTAAAACGTGTCACTTGGCGAGCTAACGTCAAATAATCCCATTTCAGATTAACTGCGTCAGATAGACAATCAAACGCTCACCTCATGATGACCCGCTTCCCCTTGACGTCCACCTTGTCCAGGGTGAGTTTGTTAGACAGAGACATGACGGTTGTTTTGCTGAGTCTTTGCTGCACCTTCCTTACCGGGTCTCCTCCGCTTCCTTCGGCTGGTTAGCTACCGAGTGACAGCGGTGACCTTAGCGCTGCGCGGAGGGAGACCGGCGGGGCGGGACGGAGCACACCCCCGGCATCTGATTGGCTACAGCGGGAGGAGAGCGATGCATTTGATTGGATCCGGGTGCTGTCTGTAGCGTGACGTAAAGATCTCGCTATCCTGATGACTTATTTAACTTCATTGATATGGAAATAAAAGTGTTTACAGAAGTATTACGTTTAAGTACTGTTTTTAAGGGTACTTCACTTGAGTATTTCTACTTCCTGCTACTTTTTTCTTGTACTCCACCACACTTCAGAGGCGATATTACTTTTTACTTTCCAGAAACATACAAAATATAATCAATAAACGGATTATATTATTAATCACAAACTGCCTAGAAGTATATTAAGTGATAAAAAAAATGTATATGAAGTAATTAAAAGTAGCTTGTATGATGTTCACATTTATATATCAATAATCATAATCCATTACAACGTTTTTCTGCTAAATGAATCTTTTGTTACTGTAAGTATTTAGTACTTGGTAAGTTTATGTTGATAAGAATTCTACACCATTTGCTAATTTACTTAAGTAAAACCTGAGAATACTTGTACCTTGACTACTCAGTAGTACGTAGCAATAGTAAAAGTAATTTTAAAACTACAAAAGTACTGTTATCTAAATATTAATTAAGTATATAAAGCATAATTGTAAAAGCAATTTGCACCTAGAGGTACTGGTTACTTTTCAGTAAGATGTTACATAGTCTGTGAACAAAATATACTAATTAAAGACCCTCTTACAAACAGCAAGGTCCAACTAGGGTCCCTGGTCATCTTGCAGATTTCAATGAGCAGCCTTTAAATTTCTCAGATGGTGAAACTAACAAATATTTAACAAAAGTCCAAAACGTATACACAAATTTATGTATCTGAACCCTAAACCTTTAAACTAGTTAAAACTTGCTCCACCTCTACTAGTTACCATAAAATGCTACAACTATGGTTGCAGCGTTGTACATTTACCCGAGCAAGGGATATACGTAAACCAAAAATACTAGATGTTGTGCTATACACTTACAAACAGGTATAAAAATCAGGGAGGACAGATTAAAAACAAAGCTCTTCAGTTTGCATGATTTTGCCGTGGGGGAGAGTTAATGGGGGAATACGAGTATTCAGGCGTAAAATCTATCATGACTGAACAATAACACGCCAGCTTAGGGAGTCAGAAACGTAACAGCTGTGCTAGATAAATGGTGTCTACAGCACGCAGAGAATCACAAAGCTTAAGAAGGAGAAAGAGTGATCAGTAGAATCACAGTTAATTTATTTGGACAAAGTAACATGTTGGAATTTACTGTATGAACACATTATAGATCTGTACAACCAGAAGGTTTATTATTAGGTGGGATGTAGGTCTGTAATGGAGGCTCTTTACTCCTCCTCCTCTTTCTCTCTCCACTCTTTAGGCATCATCCTGCCAACAGGTGACGGATTCCAGGTGAGGCCAGTCTGAGTCAGCACCTGCAAAAAAACAGAAAGATAGTTTATCCAAGAGTAGTACCACACATCTTTGTGCTTCTTGTGTAACAACACTTTTCATCACATAATAGAAGACTCTTTAAGACCTAGTTATTGCCAAGAATTCAAAACCCAATGTCACACCAAGGTAAGCCAAAGGCTAAAAGACTTACGTATGACCACACGGCAACACAGAAGACAGTCCCACCGATCAGCACAGTGTTGCCGTGCTTGGTGTGAAAGTCCGGTTGGGCGGAGGATCCATGCCTCACCTGCCTCGCTGCCTGACCTGGACAACAACATCATAACAGTTTTCATGGTTAAAAAACATTTTTGCAGTTCGCTATAACTAACAAGAGCAGTGATGAAATAATATGCTCATAAAGCTGAATATTCTGATCAGAATTGGCTTTATATGCCTTGGTCCTGGTAATTCATAATGTGGACACAGGGTGGCCTCGTATGAACTCTTTTATACTGAGTCACCTGCTGTTAAAGCAACAAATACGTCTTTAGATCTGGATTAACAGAGATTTGATTCAAAGTTTGATTTGAACTAGTGCCAAAAGTCATGATGTAGATCCGTGCAAGTCATTGCAAAGGACAGTGACATGTCGTACATTTGTTATTGGTCATAATAGGCCATTTCTTTCTATTGTGAATAATTATACTAGACTACAAGGAAATAACAGCGTCCTTTCAGCATGTTGTCTGAGGCTGAAAAGACCGTCCTCATTTGCCCTTTCCTTATCGGTGTCAAATTTCAGGGTCATCATCTGAACAATCCAGCGTAGCACAATTATTAATATTCACCCATTCATGCATGTTGGCATAACTTCGAGCATAGGAAACGGACATTACTATGAATTAGCTCGCTAATCGTTACTATACAGGTCTGCATGTCGGACAAGGACACCTCGACTACGCATCTTTAAAACTAAGCATGTTTAAATGTTACTTCGAGAAGTCAGAGCGGGAAAAAAACTCAAACTAATTTAGGTTATTGACGATAATTGATAATATTTGCAGACTTATATTGACTGTAGCGTGCTAGCACTTAGCTGTTGACGTTAGCACGCTGACCGCGGTCACAGGTCACCGGCAGGCTGCTTAAACTTGTAACCGACTGGGATTGTTTATATCAGTTCAAATCAACATAAATGTGTGTATGAATCGCCCTTACCGGTGATATTGACTGCAGCTTTAGCGAACCGGTACATGTTGTCTCGCCTGGTGCCTTCAGATACCCTTGAAGAACGGAAGTTTAATATGGCTGCCTCGCCGCACGTACACACGGCGGATGTTACGATATATGCCAATGTGTGCGCATGCGCAGACCCGCTCAACGTTGAAAGCGTTAAAACGGTCGTCAGATAAAAACATTTAAGACTCTGGTGAAATTAAACAAACACAAATTAACAATTAGTTATATGATTTATAAACACAACGACCACCATTATCGCTAAGTACGTGCATAAGTAAAGTGTTAAGGATAATAGTCTAACAGGCACCGGTTTGAAGCACCGTGTCAGGATGGCCGAGTGGTCTAAGGCGCCAGACTCAAGGATAATCTCCTTCCGTAGAGACGGGACTTCTGGTCTCCGAATGGAGGCGTGGGTTCGAATCCCACTTCTGACACATCTTTTGCGTTCATGGTTAAATGCAAGTACGACACAAAGTGTAGTAATCTGTAGTCATCCAAATGCTAAATAACGTAAGTGTACGAAGTATGCTGCAGTTAACAGATACTGTTCTATTGAAATAATGCATGGAAAAGGATTTCTCTTGTGATATTTAACATGAGACATGCTGAAATAACGCAGCATTTTGTAAAAAAAAAAATGTTTAGGTGAACTGCACTAATTCCTTTTCTTAATGTGATTTACATTCAACATGGCACAGATGCACAAATTATGAGTGCTGTGGGAGTTTAATTGTTTATATCAATTTAAATCTAATTATCATAGAAAATGTAGATGCCTCTCCGGAAACATTTTTCAGTGTTTTATACTATAAGATTTTAAAGTTTAACATAGCTCACAGAAGAGTCACATTGTGCTTTAATTCAATAAATCCTTATGTGCATCAACAGGTCATGTCATTTTATTTTTCATGATATTCAATAAAAATCATATAAAAAGGTTTTTAAATTCACAAACCGACAAGTCTTAACTTTTGGAATTTTCTTTATTAAATCGAAACATCGTTTTCAGGATTATAACCATATTATGACATTCAGTTTATGTATGTGCATGCATACTGAAAAGGTTCCCTCATTGAATCTGTTTTTATAGAAAGTGGCCCACCTCTCCAGTTTTTTCAGGGACGATGAAAGCGGAGAAAAAAATGAGTTAACAGACCAGTCTGAGAAACATGAAGTCCAAATACAATATTTTCTAAAAAAAAATGTTGGATTTTTTTAAATCATCAATGTAGTGTCAAAAATTATGTAAACGAACCATTAGCTGAATCACATGTTTCAAATTCAAAACGGACTGACAGCAGCTTGGACTTTCAAATGTTTGAAGTGAAGTCTTTTTTTTAAACTTTCAGACCAGAGATCTACAGTACTGAACACTAACACACCACTGCATGTCAATAAGGGTTTTATATTTTAGCAGTTTTTAAAAAAAATAATTGCCCATTACTTGTTACTAAAGTCCGCAATCTAAAAGAATTCAAATTATCATTGTAAATAGTACACAATCTTTATATTTGAGAGGCTTGAGGAGGAATGGTGTGTATATATCTTTTCTCGATAAACAACTTAAATGATAATCTTTTGTGTATATCAATTTATATATATCATAATATCAAAATATTGACATCACTGCACTGAAGATCGAGACAGCCTCTGCAGCAGCACCACAAACACGCTGCTGGATGCAACAACCTGGATTGTCACCGTGAGCTTCAAAACATCTGTTAAAATAGTAGAAAATCTGAGAAAGGCAGCAAAAATCTCAGGATTAGTTAAGAAGTAATGGCTCTCCATAGATATCCAACACTGAAAATCTCACAAATATATCAGTGGACAAGACAGCTCAGATCAGCAGATACACTTGTTGGGTTAAACAAACATTGTGTTCTTACAGTTTGAAGAAGAGACTTTGGACCATTTCACACTTTACATAATGGTAAATAAAGGCTTTAACAAGCAGGATATAACTGCTGGATATACAGATGGTACAGTTTATCAAGAGAACGTGCTGCATCTGTGTTTATGTGACATCTTTAATGTATAAAAATCTTTACAACAGCTCATCAGTGTTCAGTTCAGCTAACTGCATTGCAAAGCAAAGTTTTTCTAGCCTGGGTCTTATTGTTATAACTGTGTCCATCCCAAGCAACCTCTGTGGCTGTGAAGCGAAGCTGATGCAGAAGTGCAAACAACTTCTGACAACAGAACAAGTCTCCATGAGCGCACACATTAAAAGGTCCATCTTCACAGCAGAAGCTAGCTATTTTCATGACAACTGTGCTGAGGCAGAATTATTTTTTAAACTCAACTGTTCAAATTATATTAACGTCTTTGCCAACTTTTAGATTAACTGTGAGGTGGGAGAGGCAGAAATACCAACATGGCGACAGCTAGAACCGCATATTCTGCTTCGAAGTGGCTCTGGGTAATGTCACACACACGTTGTCCATTCTTTATACTGTCAGTTCTGACTTTGGGCCTTGCAAACTTCGCGCTCATCACCTCCGTTGTAAAGATTTGGGCAGATAATGAAAGACTACCAAAGCTTTTCAAATAAACTTTCATTTTAGGTGGATCATTTAAAGGCTCGTCTCTGAGTCCAAACAAAAGTAAACACAGAAATGAATCCACTGGATTAGCTATTGTAGCAAACTGCACATTTTCAGTTAACCAAACTAGTTTTTGAGTGAAAGACAAACGTTTGACATGACTGTTAAACTGTTCACAGTTTGTTTTAGGTCATTTGGAAAGCTCAGAGTGCATCATGAAACTCTATAATGAAGGTGGCGAGCGCAAAGTCAGCAAAGACCCAGAGCAGATGCAATCATAAGAACAAGACCCAGGTTTAAAAACACACACTGTAATTTGACTTTAAATCAGCCCTCTGGTGTCAAACGCTCAATATATTTTTTTTGATTTTTAATGAAACTACTTCCTGAGATAATTTCTTTAATGTGAGCTGAGCTGACCCTCGGATGAAAGAAATGTGTACAACGTGCGATGCATCAACAGCAACATTAACAAAGTGCAGAACAGAGCTGTGAACAGACTTGCAGCCAAACTGACGTGATGTGCTGTTAGTGAGGTTAGCTGATCTCCTTCTTCAGACTAGCCTCAACTTACCTATGTATGTACAGCCATCAGCAGCTTCATCACATGTTGGAATTGGTCCGATCCATATTTAGGTTTACAGTAACTAAACTCTACATCAGAACGCAATATATATTTAACTGTTAATGCCGTCCAACTTTTAAAAAAGATTAACAGAGATAAATGGAATTCAGTCTGCGTTTGAAATCCAGAGTTTGCAGAGTTTGTGATGGTCCAAAGATACTAGAATGCATACAGACGATGGAAGAACTGCCTTAACAGGGATCGGCATCAAAAATACAGACAAACATTAAGGCATCCATCATTTCCCCCCTCTTGATCACTTTTCACTTCCTAGTCGTCCTTTTTCTCTTTTCCTTCCTTTCCGTCTTTTCCTTCCTCATCGTCCGTGTACTCTGTGGGCTCCTCTCCTGGCTTCAGGAGCTTGCCGATGTAGTCATACTTAACTGGAATGTGAGGAATAAAAAGAGTTGAAGGAAAGTATTTACAATCTCAATGTCAGAAATTCAAGGACAAAGCTGGAATCAGTCTTTTTGAGGTTTTGTAGCTCCACGGACTCCATGAAACCAATTTTTTAAAAGAAGAATAGCTGGTAATTATCTCAATTACTGATTAATCCATTATTATTTTTGATTAATTGTTTAGTCTACAACATGAGACACAAATTGTTCTAAATGTTTAACAACCGGCCTGCTTGAGTTTGTAAGTTTTTAGTTTGTACGTCTATATTAATTCTTCTGCCTCATAGGTTCGATAAATTTCATTTCAGCTCTGATCATATTTCAGAAAAGTGTGATGCATTTAGGGCTGAGAATCAAGAACCGGTTTCAAATTGTCCGATCCACTGGTATCGATGCCAGCGTGTTTTTCTTGGCCGTTGTGCATTGCAAAACAATTACAAACTCATGCATCGACGCTGCTGGACACTTAGAACAGAAAGGATATCATAGGAGAAATTAAACAAACAAAATGAATGATGACTATTATGCTGCTGTTAGGGTGAAACATAGCACGTGCATTTCTAAATAAACAAATAAATATCCTGGGTTATAATGACACACAGGAAGGCTCTGCACATTGTTTCTTTGACTAATATGTTGTCAATTCATCCATTTTAGATGGATCTGACCAATAAACAGAAACGATAATAGCATTGGTATCAATTAAATCATATCAATTCCCATCAGTGGTGATATTACCGTTTACCGTGATGTATTTCGGCTACAAGGAGTTAAATTATGGTCACTACTCACATGTGAACTGAGTCTCCCACTCAGAGAGGCTCTCCTGCTGCATGGCGTTCAGGTCCGACAGGTCGTCGTGTTCGTCTTTTAGGGCTTCCTTCTCCAGGCAGAACGTGGCCAGACCTCTGGATGCATCTCTGCCTGCAAACACTCCATACGGCCCCTCTGCAACACAGTAATGACGCACAGAGCACACGGTGAGGTGGAGGCATAACAACGGCAAAAAAAAAAACAAAAAACTAACAAGAACTGATCATTTGTTTGCTTTGCCTTTAAATAAAGAATAAGCCTCGGAACATCCTACTATTTTTTTAAGGAAAGACAAGCACAACTTTTAACCGTTTCCCAAGTTGCAACTCAGTTTCCAGTCCAAGAATCCAGTAAGAAAAACATAGCTGCCTCAATTTGTATTTCAAAATGGCATCATATAATAAATGTATATAACTGATACTTTGTATCTTGCAGCAGACTGAATATATTTTCATCTAGATGGTTAAAAGAGTCTTCAGTAGTAAACTAGTCTTTAGTTTATGTATTCTTTGATCAGATCATTAAGAAACCCCCCGGGTGCAAACAGTTTTATTTAAATTAGTTAATTTCAGTCAATAACAGCTGATAGACCTAACCCTGGAGCCTGTTGGCTTTAGGGCTGTACACTCAAAGTTTGCATGACAGTGCGCTATCATGCTGGCCAGAGGTTACACGCAACAGAGGTTACAATCTGAGATAAGAGAAAAACTGAGAGGTCTGACTCTGGTCGGTTTCCAGGTAACAGAAATGTCACACACGAAGCATGACAGAGCAGATTCTTCTTTCTATGACCGGAAAGTTGGGACAAAAGTTTAAGAGTTGATGGATAAATTCAACTTAGTTGCTGTAACTCCATGTTACCAGTTGTAACTGGCCCTGAAGACAACGACTGATGGCTTTTCTTGCCTTAAAAAGGTCCAGTGTGTAAGACTTAGAGAGAATATGGCAGAAATGAAATATAATATTCATAAGTATGTTTCATTAGTGTGTAATCAGCTCATAATGAGAATCATAATGTTATTGTTATATATCTACAGACACAGTGGGTCCTCAAGTTTCTACAGAAGCCCACAACGGACAAACTAAAATTTGTTACACTAGTTTACACTAGAGAAGGGAATGATGAAATGAGGGGTTGAAATATATATATTGTATATATTAAACTATCTATTGGGTTTAGGACTGTTTGTAGGACACGTCAACATATGTGATCGTTTGATTGTGATGGACTTTTTATTATTACTCTCTTTTTTTTGTTTGTTTGTTTTTTACAGTTTTCTGATATGTTATATAAACTTTAATTAATTTAATTAATCTAGAAAATAACTGTTTGACATGCAGATAGCTTTTGTGTGTGAAATGCTAATTATTTGTCCTTACAGCTCTGATATTCAAACTTTTGGTTGGCATCTCCTCTATAAAAAGTAATACAATGTAACAACATAAAAGGTTGATTAAAACTTTATCCCTGTGTTTCAAATGCTATCAAATCATTAATACTGAAAGTAATGTATTAAAAAATGTATTAAAAAAAGACGGAGTCACTTTTGAAAACATGGCGGCGGCTAACTTCTGTTGAACTACAGAGTAGCTCCACTTATCTCATAGACGATCTTCGAGGCTAACGCAGCGCCGTGTTGTGAAACGGGACCTCAGCTAGCAAACTAAAGGGGGCGTGGCGTCAACTTTCACGAACAAAACAACTTTATGCCAAAAAACAAAAAAACAAAAAATTCTTATATTTGATATTAACGTCAGTGAACTGCCATGATTCAACGACGTCTCACAGCAAAGCAGCGGCCGTTTTGTACCAGCTGCCGTTGGTGACGTTACGTTAGTCGTAACGGCTCTCTCTCGGGTAACGTTACCTGGCCCGTAGAACTTCTTCCCCCGGGTCACGTCGAACACTTTCCCGTTGACAGCCATGAGGATCCTCGGGTTCTCCAGTCCATCGTACGGCTTCAGATCCGCGAGAGTAAAATCTCTCTTCTTCAGTTTAGGCAGAGGTTTCTCCACCTCGCCGAGCTCTGGCTGTTTGTCTCCGCGGAAGATTTTGTACAGGAGGAACAAACACAGGCTGAGGAGGGTCAGGTTGAGCGGGGAGGTGAAGATCTCCTGAAAAATCCCACCAGAAGTTATCTCGCTTCCCTCAGCTTCAGCCATGTTGGGTTCTCTGTGTGAGAGTGTGAGTGTGTGCGTGCAGTAACTGTGCATGGTCGTTGGGTGGGTCCTCATGAACTCTGAACCAATCACAGCCAGAGCCTAAGCGGCATCGTTAACTGTTTGTCCAATCAGCTTCTTCCTGCCATGGAGCTAGTTTTCATTGTTTAATCATGTGTTCATTATTTTTATGGTTCCTTGATTATCTCTCAGCGAAAATACAAAAAATATTAAACAGCTTTAAATAAATTAATTGATTATAAAAATGTTTATATGTGAAAACAAAATACTGAATAAAGTAATGTAATTAAACTACAGACTGAATAAAGTGTTGTAATTAAACTACAGACTAAATAAATAAATAAAAGTAATACACTACAGACTGAATAAAGTAATGTAATTAAACTACAGACTGAATAAATAAATAAAAGTAATTACACTACAGACTGAATAAAGTGTTGTAATTAAACTATAGACTGAATAAATAAATAAAAGTAATACACTACAGACTTAATAAAGTGTTGTAATTAAACTACAGACTGAATAAAGTGTTGTAATTAAACTACAGACTGAATAAAGTGTTGTAATTAAACTACAGACTGAATAAAGTGTTGTAATTAAACTACAGACTGAATAAATAAATAAAAGCAATTACACTACAGACTGAATAAATAAATAAAAGTAATACACTACAGACTGAATAAAGTAATGTAATTAAACACAGACTTAATAAAGTGTTGTAATTAAAACTACAGACTGATAATAAATAAAGTAATTACACTCGCTGAATAAAGTGTTGTAATTAAACTACAATTTAATAAAGTGTTTTGTCCTTCCCCTACCCGCCTGACTACCGTGTGTTGTCCGTACCCTCTAGACCATCCAGTGTTTGTACCACTTCCCCGCTGCCCTGCCTCCCCGTGTTGTCCTTCCCCTCCCGCCTGCCTTCCCGTCGTGTCCGTCCCACTCCCGCCCCTGCCTCCCTCCTCCCCCTCCTACCCTCCCAACGGCTTCCTCCCGTGTTTGGCCCTTCCCCTCCCGCACTGCCTCCCTACATCCCGTCCTCCCTCCCGGCTTCCTCCCGTGGTTGTCCTTCCCCTCCCGACTGAATACAGTGTTTTACTTAAACTACAGGACCTAAAGTAGTGTTGTCATTAAACGACAGCCTGAATAAATACGTCCAACGAAATTAAACTATACAGACTGAATAAATAAATAAAAGTATTAAACTACATTTATTTCCCTATGTAGGGAGTAGGGAGTAGGGAATGAGTGAGTGATTTCGGACACAGCCATTGACACCGTGTTCACATATCCGGTGATTGTCTCATGGAATTCGGTCACTTCCTTGCCTTGGAAACCATCCCTGGCGTGTCAATGGTTCCTACCCAAACAAACAAAGCTCAGATGGAGAGTCCCCCTCGTCACAGTAACAGCTCTGTCTCCAGCCCGCGGACTGTCTGCAGTTTATCTGGACTTGTTTTCAGAAAACCGAGCCCCCCCCGTTAACTCGGAACAATGCCGGCCGGTTACCGTTTCTCTCTGTAACGTTACCCAACTGACGGCTCGCGTGTAACGCTCACCCCAGCCGTTGCGCAACAGTGGTGGTAACGCTCCTCTAAGCTAGCAGCAGCGGCGGCGAGGCAGAGATGACAAGCGCTTTGGCTGTTACCGTGCTCACTTCAAAACAGGTTCGGTAGGCACGGATGACAGCTCCGACTGGGCCCTTTTTGCTCGGATAAAATCAGATGCTGTGAGAGATTTGTTGAATCCAGCTCGAGTCCGGGTGAGTTTGAAATGTTTTGTGCTGAAGTGAGCTAGCTGTTAGCTGAGCCTGATCAGGAGGAGCAGCTACAGTTCAGCCGGGCTGATGTTTGTCACAACTCAGCCACAGTCACTTGTTTTTATGAAGAAGTTTCCACATAAAGATTGAGTATTTGAAGGGACAGCTACGTGTAGTTGTGAAAGTCAAAGTCCAGACAAACGGGAGTAAAAATCTGACATGTTTGTTTTTATTTTTGCATTTAAATTCAGGTTTGTTACAGTGATGTTAAAACGTCAAACCTATTTAAATACAGCTTCGGTCATTTTACAATATATCATTAGTCATTGTGAAGTGTTATTTGTTAAGTACAAACAGCTACACACAGTCAAGTACACAGCTTATATAACTTTTACTGCTCTAGTTTTATATGTTTGTTAGAAACTGTATATTAAAGATATCTATTCTATCTATATATTATTTGGTATCTATCGTGATATATTTTATCTATGTAATCTATAATGAATCTCATTAAATTATTCTTTTGTGATCCTATATGCTTTTAGCAGCAGTCTACATTCACAAGTTGCCATTTACAGTTTTGGTTTCACTTCATGTTAAAGGTATGAAGATATTCTTTAAGGCGGTGACTGTAGAGTTAACTCTGAAGTGTTGAAATCCTGCAGACACAACAGATGAAAAAAGGAAGTAAAGAGATTTGTAAATTATCCCATAAAACTTGGGAATTCCCAGTAGTTATGGGGCCATGCATTTGTCATTGTTTTCAATGCATTAAATCAGATTTTTTTTTTTTTTTTTTTGTCTCTCCCATGGTGAATATTATTTACGACTTCTTTAGTGCTGCCGCTCATTTGTTGTGTATCCTGTCTCCTCGCCACAGCCCTGTAAATTAAACCTCCCCCCCGCCCCTCCTGTTTGCTCTGCTGCTGCGGTCTCATCCTGGACGTTTCCAAACCCATTTACTATGAGTGCAATGCGTGTGGATGCCAAAGTGGTGATGCTGGGAAAGGAGAGCGTGGGGAAGACCAGTCTGGTGGAGAGATACGTTCATCATCGCTTCTTGGTTGGCCCGTACCAGAACGTGAGTGTCAGCTGCTCCCGTTTCAATTTCCATATCAGCCTGTTACTGACCTCCTCCCCGCCTGCTGCCTGCCTGGATGAAAGGCATTATTTTTATATTTAGCCCTGGGGAAGTCGTGGTAATTTATGCTGAAGTCCGTGATAATCTTAAAGCATAAAAGCATGATAGAAACCCAGGATGCAGTCATTTTTGTAGGAATCTTACATATCAGTGTTTGAGCTTGTCAGACATGCCTCTCTTATGTTCTGTTTAAGAGTGATACACTATGATACGTTCATAACTTCAGTTGTATGAAGTTGTAGAGCAGAAGCTCTATGTTGGTGTAGGACAACATGGTGAGCCGACTTTAATAAAGGAACAAACTCAGTATTCAGAGTAGCCTCAGTCTACAGGGACATTTCCATCTGCGAGTGTCTGATGCTTCACTGCGCTTGTTTCCTCTTCCCGACAGACTATCGGTGCTGCTTTTGTTGCCAAACCAATCCAGGTGGGAGAGAAAGTGATTACCCTGGGAATATGGGTGAGTTAGACCTGATATGAATTTGATCTCATTCTATATGTGAGTGCAAGATTTGAAAACGTGCCCCAACAACAGTGTCAGACGCATCACCTCCTTTCATCCTCATCATCTTTTTAAAAAAAGCAGAATGCAGGAAGGCTTTTCTGTGTGAACATAACTAATTAACGTATTCATTTATTCTAATAACAGACATATAAACTGTTTCTGACAACTGTACAGCAGCGAGGGGAAATTAGCTTGCAGCCTCAGAACTCTTCACTTGGGAATTACAGAGCATTTAAAGCCCGTATGGGGGTTGTAGGAATGTCGACTATGTGCAACTATATACTCAAGGCCAGAAGCATTTAACGTAGTGTTCAACAGGAAGCAGTTAGCATTGTGGTGTCGTCTCTCCCTTTATCATTTCACCCTGTCTTCTTTTTGGTGGTTCTCAGTTTTCTCTGCATCACTCTACTCTTCTCTGTCTCACTCAGGACACAGCCGGATCAGAGCGCTATGAAGCTATGAGCCGAATCTACTACAGAGGAGCCCGGGCAGCCATAGTCTGCTATGGTAAATCTACATTGTTCATAATAATTATTACAGACAGCTTTCAGGTGTCGTAACTCAACCGCTGGTGCTCATGTTGGAGAACATCTGGATTAGTTTTATCTTTATGTTTGTACTTGTCTGGTCTGACATTTGTGTTTGCTCTATTCTTTATATCGTGTGCTGCGACTGCGACATGCAAATTTAAATTATGATCACCGCACCGAGGACTGGATGTACAGGGTCACATAATGCGCTGTTTTAAATGAGGAACTGAACATAGTGTAACTGATCCTTCTGTCAGATGAATGCGTGATGTCAATCTGTCAGCAGATGCTAGTTTGGACTTAGTTAAAGGTTAAGCTTCTGTTTTCTTTTCTGTGCTTCAGGCTCAGCGGGTTAAATTTCTGCTCTGCTCCCTCATGCACCACTTAAAAACATCAACTTCTCTTTGGGACAAAAATACTGTTTTCAAATCAGAGGTACTCCTGGGGTTACCTCTTTTGTTGCAATATAGTTGAATAGCTCAGCTGAAAATGAGAAATAGAAATTCGGATTTGTAAAAAATGTGTTTTGTGTTCAGGAGAAAAACACATAGATAGGATTACAAATAGGTGTCACGCTGAAGTAAATCTGTTGTCACAATGCTTAATAACCTGCCAGCAGAGAAAGGCTGACTTGCTTTCCTAAAACTAATTGAGAAATGGTCCTAACATCCAGCTTCTGCCCCTCTTAAGGGGCAGTCACGTAACATTTCCTGGGCCCAGAGAAAGTCATGTAATGTTTTTGATGCTGGTAATAATTGAAAACTGAAAGAGCTCTGTCATGCGAGTTTTTTGGAGCCGGCTGGAGACACGGATGGTTGTAGTATGAGTGCAAAGTTAACTGAACCCAAAAAAGAGACCTAACCTAAATATTGACAACTTCAGGATGACTGTCCTTAAAAATAACATCCATTGAAATAAACACATTTGGACCATGACAGTGTCACTGAGCTCATCTGATGAACTGCTTATCACTCGTCATTACCATTTACAACAGCTTGAGTTCATGTGCTGATCTCATTGTTGCCCTTACCTTGACTAAGACATTGAACTGAATACCAGTTAAACATTAAGAGTTGAGACAAGATGAACACGTTGATCCCCTGAGAATTGCGGACTGTCACGGAGGCCAGTTAACCGATGTTAAAACAGACCGTTGCTACATGTAGTGTTTTTTTCTGAATGGTTTTTGTTTCTTTGTTCCACACAGAGAGGAACTTTATCTCTTAGGAAAGAGCTGATGGCATTTCCCAGTATGTTACTCACACTGCTGTCATGTTTTATTCAACATCTTTTGACAAGTGTGATGGCCAGCGGCTTATTTCCCTTCCATCTTCTTTTGTTTTACTGTTAAACCTTAACTGCGTTATTTGTGAAAAATCACTAAAACAGCAAAGCTCATTATAACTCTCATTGTGCATTGTATGCAGAGTTGTGTTTATACTCGTATCTGAAGGAAATTATAGAAACATCTGTGGAATACTAAAAGTCTGATTGTGTTTTGTCATTTTTTTGTCTTTCAGATCTGACTGACAGCAGCAGCTTCCAGCGAGCTCGGTTTTGGGTGAAGGAGCTGCAGAACTGCGAGGAAGTAAGAGACTTTTGCTGATGTGAAGTTAAATGTAATGGAGCTTTGTAATGTTAGCAGTTCAGTGTTTCTCTGTATAAATATGTAGTCACTGTGGTGATTGTGCAGCAACTGTCTGATCAATATCTGACCAAAGAATAAGGAAACAAGATTATAAATCTGATTGTAAGTTTGATGCCAGCGAACACATTTCACTCTGTACCAAGGTGTGTTGTATTTAGATAATAGACTCAGCTGGTTGGCATGATAAAATTCAAAGTTTTATGTTGAACTTCTGTGCGTGTCTCTCAGTAACGTTGTTGTTTGTGTCGCCTACTCCAGCACTGTAAGATCTACCTGTGTGCCACTAAGAACGACCTGGTTGAAGGAGATCGGAGCCTGCGCCAAATCGATTACCACGATGCTCAGGACTTTGCTGAGGGTAAATACAAGACTAACTGTTATAAATCTGCCTCTCTTACTGCTCATTATACTGGTATGCATGTAAATATAAACACTCCCTTGTGTGTGTGATTGATACAGTACATTACTGTCATGCGGTCTTCATTAAGATGCCTGCATTATCACATGAATCTTTGACAAGCAGAAGGCTGCCGATGTTCCAACAGATCCATGTTGGTATCATATTTAAACCTGCACACTCATTTGTTTATACGATATCTAACTATCTAAGAAATCAGTTTAATGATATTACGCTGACTTTGAAAGTTTTATTGTGGTCAACTACACGTCTTTTGGTGTGAGACAGTCGGCTCAATGGCTGACAGCACATGTTACACCGTCAACTGTGAGTGTGTCTGACCAAAGGTGATAGAAGAACAGCTGATAACAAAGCTGAATGTCTTCATATCTTAATGTTTGAAGATATTGTTGCTGTAGATCTTTAAATGTCTTATAAAACATCTTAAAATGATGGTTTTTTAAAATCTGGTTTCTGGATGTCAGGAGTTGCCTGTAAACTGACAGTGAGACTGGTGTGACTGTGGATTGAGGTGCAGGAGTCTGTTCAATCCTTATATGTGGAGTTTCAGTCAGAGCAATCAGACAGATGGAAAGCACTGTCACTACTCCTAGCTACAGTAGCTCTAAAGCTCAATGACACATAATGGACAAATGTAGATGTCATTTTTATTGGTTAATTCATGCATCTGTCCAGGATACTTTAATATCATTAATTATATTATTAGGACTAGTTGTTACATATTGCTGGGAATTACTGAAAAAACACACTATACTGTATATAGTCTATACACCCTGTAATTGTACCGGTATAGATAATTGTATGAGACAAGATCTTAAATTGAACTTGGTGAACCATGAAATCTTGTTTAAGAAGCCAGTTCAAGGCTTTACAAGTAATGAGTTTTTAAAAAAAAAATCTAGCTGTGTTAATTCTTTCACTTGAAAAAAAAAGTTCTTTTTATTCATTTAATAAGGACTCGCATGGTCATTTCTGAGTGTGTTACTACCCAGACTGGGGAATAATGACACGACTAACATGCTTGTAAATGTCCTGAACATGGTTAAAGGATTTTAAGAAGTCGTTGACCTCTATCAGCCTCTGTGATCTTGTGATTTATAGGCATGGACAGACCTCATGTCTTGTTTCTTTGCCACGACCCAACTGACCTTTAACCTGTTTTGGTTTGCTTTCACAGAGATTGGTGCGCAGCATTTTGAGACCTCCAGTAAAACAGGAAATAATGTGGGTGAGTCAACCCTTCAGTCATCTGCAGGACACATTTAACCCGGGTGGCACAGCTGTATTTATTCATGGTCTGCGAACTGAGGAAGTGTGTTTCAGTAATAACTCTGCTATTGGAAGAAAAATCCATTAAATCACACAATCGTACTTTAATATAGTGAAATAAAAATATGTTTCAGTAGAACTCAGTAGAGCTCAGACACTTAGAGTAGCAGACACTGTTAGTTCTTCAGGAAAGCCAAACAAGAAAAGTCATTAATGGATCTGAATTGAACTGGAAAGTTTCTGTTACTCTGGTTTACCTCATTTGAACTCAGTCACTCAGGCAGTTACATAAATGTGATGAGAGAGACACAGAGAGAGAGAGATTGTTTCACCACGGTTGTTGAAAAACTATTCAACTAACTCTTCAACAATATTAAGGAGGTCTTTCAGAAGCAGTTGCTCTTTGGTACTAACCCTGTCTAAGATGAGTCAAGTTGAGACACTGGCATTCAAATAAACAGGAAGTAAAAGCAAGATATGATGGCGTGATTGCTGAAGAGTCTGCCTCATCTCAAAGCACACAATGTATTCTAATTAGTACATGGAGACAAAACATTTTTTAAAGTAAATGAAGAGAATAAAGTGCTGCTGTAAGCACAGAAAGTGACCCACAGTGTGGACTCAAGTCATCAGAATTTGACCCTCAGCAGGACCTTGTAATCACAGTTAAAACATTGTCCTAGATATTCAGGCTTTGCACAGAGGTGACCAGTGTGTATATTTATCCAGATAGTCTGTCACTCATTTCAGTTCACTTTAGAGAGCATCCTCTTGTGGTTATGTCTCTAATCAACAATACTTTCGTATTAGCAGTAGTGTTATGTTCCTGTCATAAATTAAGTCCGATTCTACTCGAGAACAACGTTTGTTGCCTTTAATGTTGAGTTTATTCTGGCATAAAGTATTTAATAGTGAACATGTCATTAGCTCCTCTCCGAAACATAATGCTGTCTGTTTGATAGGTCTTACGTTTTGTGTGTTAGGAATGTGAGTGGACCAGTTTTTGTCATGTTGATGTGTTTATGAAGTGACAGAAAATGACGGGCCTCTGTGTTCTTCTGCTTGACAGACGAGCTGTTCCAAAAAGTTGCTGAGGATTACAACAGCACAGCCTTCCAGTATATGACAGGTGAGTGTTTTATCTGATGTAAGTTATAAACACAATAATATAAATAAGATTGGTGCAAACTTGTTTTTTCCACATTAAATTTAAGTTGTACTCCAACTCTCTAAGAACATTTTGTTGTAGGGGGCGGGCACTACATTTAGATTCAAGTTCTGGGCAACCAGCAGTAGAGATTTCTATTAACTGATTAACCGAGTCACCATGTTTTGGTGGTGGGGGGGGCTTGGAGCAGTGTATCACTGGCACAGCAGTGGAAGTTAATGTTCTGTTATAGAGAGATGTGGTCCTAGACTTGATCCTTGTGGGACACCACAGGTGAAGCGCACGTGGAAGAAGAGCCCTCCAAGTATATTTAGATGAGAAGACAGATGCTGGTTTAATATTTGAGTTAACTATGAAGCTACAGCCAGCAGCTGGGTAGCTTAGCTTAGTATAAAGACTGGAAACAGTGGGGAAACAGCTAGTCTGGCTCTGCTCATAGGTAACCATGTCCACCGACCGGCACTTCTAAAGGTCACTAACTAATCTAACTATCAAAGTTAATGTAAAGTAATATGTTAATGAAATAGAGTATGTGAGGGGTCAGGTCTTCTTCATCTTTGTAGAAGATCTTTGTGCTGAACTGATCCCAAAGCAAATACAATGTTTTGAACATGAAGTCTCTTCCTCTGTTCCAGCAGAGGAAACGGGCGTCGACTTGGGCCAGAAGAAAGACTCATATTTCTACTCCTGTTGCCATAACAACTGATGCTGAGCAACAGGAAGGGAGCAGAAATGGTCACTTTTCCTTGGGCTGGAGTAAAACCTGGATATGCTGGATGGGTGCTGTGGAACTGGGATCCAAGAAAAAGAAATGAAGCAGGAATGTTTATACCTTGTTAGTTGTGTTTTTCTTTTGTGCCATAAAGAACTGAAGGCTGCAAGACTTTACAGAAGAGGATCTACTTCTGCTCATACTGGGTGGAGAGGGATTTAACAATTTTCACCCAGTTTACGTCCCGTGTTTTATCCTCATCAGCTGGTCTCTTTTCCTCTGTTGCTTCCTCTGCTGCACCATGGGAGTGAACGTATTCCCAAACCCGCAGCAATGTTAAACAATCGGAAGCTGTGAGGATGTTAAAAACACGGACCGGCAGAGAAAACTTGATTGAGGCTGTTTATTGTTGTAGCAACTGCAGTGCTTCAGGAGGGTGAATGGTTTGTTTACAGCATTTTTTTGTTTACCTCCAACTCTATTTAACCTTGTTGTGGAAACCCGTCTGCTGTTCCATCATCTTCCACGAATATCGACGAATGGAGTGAAGCTAACTAGGATGTACACACACACACTCCTATGCTCCCAGTAACACATAATTCAAATTAATTCTTCTTATACCTTTTACAAATCTGGTATAAGACATGAATGAGATGATAGCAATGATCTTCATCCTATAAAGGCCTTATACCCGCAGTAGAAATGGCAGGACTGTGTGTGGAAGTGTGTTTGTGTGTGTCCAAAATCAACTGCTTGAGTGTTTACCATGACATAACCACAACTGCTGCCCTGCCAGTCGTGGATGTATTTACAGAGCTGGATATGGTGCCACTGCTCCCAGAGCCCAGAAACAATATTTTTATTTCCATGATGTCATCCTAGAAGTGAAGTCTATGGAACCAGCAGGAGAAACACTAATGTCCAGTGGGCCTCACAATGTAGAAGTACAAGTGGAAGCTGGATAAATAAATGGAGGCCATCTTGGAGTTCAATATCCAGTTCTTATAATACATCCACAGTGACGGGATGTTCGAAATGTTCTCTTTTGCTGCATAAGCTATTATTTTGTCACAAGGAAAATAAAATAAGCTGGGTTTAAGGTGGCGGTTACTAAAATGCTATATATCAGCTGACTGAAAGAAAATTTAACGACTCATGTTTCTATGTTTGAACTCGAAATTTTCTATTTTGTTATTTAAAATGTAAAGAACACTTCTGGAAATGTGACTGTTAAATTTTCTTTTAGTCTTCGGTGCAGGTACTGCAAAGACGAGCTCTGGTCATAGAGCGAAGTTCCCCTTCAGTGTGTTGTGAAACTGCAGATTTCACCCACACAGGAAAAAAAAAACAAGCAAACCTGAATGTTGTAATATGGAACTGTCATCTCAATGAACAATATTTGCATCTATATTTAACGTCAAGGCTCAAGTCACTAATTTATTGTCTTTTTAAGAAATGGACACGCTCATCAGTTCTCTCCCCCATGTTGTTGCTGTGAAGTGTTGCGGTTTCATGTGTTGATATTTCAATGCAAAATATTTTTATTGAGGACTGTTGACAGACCGGTGTAAAGTGCAAATATGTTCTGTAAAATGAAAAGCTTGTTAAAAGAATGTTTCAGAGCTCTGACAGACCTTACATTTTATAGTGCATTTTTTTTGCCCTTGTGTATAATATCTCAGCTTTTTATGCATTCGAGTGAAAAAACTGTCAATATAATGGCAATATATACAAAAATGTAATGTAAATAATCAAATCTTTGCATTATTGCATCTTCAGAAATGAATTTGTGGCATACTGACAACCCCTTTTTGCATTCAGTTTGGTGTTATTTTTCTTATTTCACTTGCAGTGAAAGTGTCCCCCCATCCTGACAGAAAACAAAAGCTTGTGCCTCAAGAAGGGACTTCACCAAAAGCCAAATAAAATCACTTTGAAACCACCAAAAACTGTCACTGGAAAGGAGAGTCTGTGTTTTCAACAGTTCAATCCTCAACGCTGTGGTTTAACATAGTTTAACCTGTGCTTATATGAGAAATGACACCTGTATTTCCCTGGAGGTCGTGAGCATTTTCACAGCTGTCTGTCTTGCATTGAGGGATGCAGCGGTGAATTTTGTAACAAAGGAGGAGGCTGTTTTTAATCTTTCTTCAGTCTCACCATTACACTTGTATCGAACATTATCACTACTGCTAGCTACAGTCTCATAAGACTTTTAGCAAAAACAATTTTAGCAAAAACTTAAAATCATAATGTTTAAATGGTCAGTTTTCTGCTGCTTATCAAGGTTGAGGACACCTTAATTAATTGATAATATTGCTTAAAATTATTGTTACACAGCTGGAAAGTGCTGACAAAAATGTGTTTTTAATAAATTCATGTACTTGATAGTAATGATTTTAAGCCTTATTTGCAGGCATGACACTGCAGAAACCATGCATTAAAATTAGTAAATCTAATGCTTTGATTTTTTTTTTGTAGACATAGATTTTTACTTTTAATTTTCTAAAACCACTGATCCTTTTGACACGTCATTGTTGGATAAAACCTTGAAATGTTCTTAAGACAAGTGGGACAAGAAATAGACTAACAACTCACCTGTGTTTTTATTTGTATTGTAAAACGATTGACTTTCTCACCAGGACTTTTTCATCACCATCTCCGCCTCAAGCTGCTGCACACAAACCCATTTAATCATTTACAGTATTTAACATTTAAAAATGGACAACAATAAGTGGAAAAATGAAAAGTGAAGAACTTTGTAGACCCTGAACGGATCACTACACTACAGTCTTCCTCTGTATTGCTTCATGTTTACACTAATTTTGACAGTCTGGCATGTTAATTTTTATTTTGTACTTGAGTTTAACTATTCTCAGTCTGTTTAACTTACTTTTAATCTTTATATCAAATCAAAATCAAGTTTTTTTGTGTTGTTGCAGCACCTTCACTTCTTCACTCTTTTTCTTAGCATGCAGGGAAAAACACACTGCAAACTGTACCTAAAAGGCAGGAGGCCATATCTATATCCGGGGAGGACTCCACGGAAGAAGATTTCTCTGGTGTGCAGAAAAAGACCATTTCTAACAAAGTCACCAAAATGGAGCCAAACTGGAACGTCTGTTTTACGTCACTGTGAAAAACAGGAAAGGTGAATGACTTTAATACATTTTAAAGCACATGGGTGAATAAATAATTGCATTTGTGTTCACTAGATATTTCTAGAATTCTGAATTATGGGATTTCATTTAATTAAATGAATGAACAGCCATGTATGAGTATTTGAAAATGCCTAAAATAATTTAAAGGTGCTATTAACACAAAAAGATTCCACTATAGAGTTAGACCAACATCTGAAAAAAGAACGAGGCCAGTACAAAACTTATTTCATAACTTCTTTTTCTTATATATTTATGTAGCAGTTGTTTTAACAGGTCAATGGTGGAGATCTAACAGGTCATAATTACACTGGAATGAAACACTGCTTGTTGGGCAACTGTAAAAAGGCATTAGTAGGGACACTTGGCTCTCACAGACGCCAAACCATTCCTTAAAAATATCTCCAAAGAAATACATTCTAAGGCATTGGCAGATAACACACGGACAATATTAAGCTTGAAGACAGAGCGAAAACACGTGGCAAGAACACATACTGCAAGTGCAAGCATCATGGCAGGAGTCCGTCGTTTCAAGTGTCTCGCGTCCGATCAAAGACTTCTGTTTCCCCTCGACGGAGAGTCGAGATGAGGAGGGAACAAGGAGCGAAGGCCCAGACTCTCCGTCGTCATCGTTTGTGCATCACAGAAAAAGTATATAAATAATCACTACAGAGCACAGTATACACACTGGAGCAAACTTAGTGCTATCTCTGCATTCAAACCACCAGCGATCAAGAGGGCAAGACTAGCTTTTTGTTGCCCAGTGTTAGATAATGGTGGATATGAGCTTTAGGAGTGTCAGTCTGTGAAACCTGTTATCCAACCAGTCTCCATATGAAGCTGCCAAATAACCTATAAGACAGCTTTAGTGTCCCATGATGGTACAAACACTTTTTCAGTGGCTTTCTTGCCCTGACATGAAAACTATTTAGTCCAACGCTGAATCCTCATCAGTTTGAGATCTTTTTTTTTTTGGCATGACATGATCAAATTTATAGAAAGTTTCTTTCTGATACTGGCAGCTAAAACTCTCAGTATCTACGTTAAAATGTAACTTCATTAGATTGCATGATATTTCAACAGTTGTGACTAGCAACCACACAGTTTTCTCACTCAAGGTTAGGCTACACCAGGCAGCCAATCATATTTTCATAGTTGATCCAATTTTGAAGCACTCAGCTATCGAAGCACCGTCAAATGATCTGAGGCGTCAAGCAGAACCGGAGAGCGTGAATGGAAGCAACCACCTCCGTGTCCACTGACAGAAAGGACAAATATCAGAGTGCGATCACTAGAGGGGACAGAGAACGAATATATTTATGTTTTTGGCCACCATTTGATTCAAGTGTCACCAAATCAAAGTCATTTAGGCTGAAGACCGAAGAGTTCACCCTCGACAGCAAGCGACAGCGTAGTCTTCATCAAACACCTACACACCGGCTCTGTGATACCGCAGATACAATAACTGTCTCCAACTACTGACATTTATGACACCTTAAACACTACTGAAAGAATACCAAAACAAACCAGTAGGTGAAATTGGTCAAAATGTGAGAAAACAAGTACATCAGAGTGAAATATGTTTACAACAATCCCCAAGTTCTGTGTAGCAGTTCTTTGATTTTCTTTGTCTAGATACCTCATATCGAGGTGAAGTCAGCACCAGTGTGTGCAAAGTCACTGTGTCATGAACCGTTTTCTACAGCAAGTGGGTACGGAGGTCCGGGAAAGTGGTGCGGTTATTAGGACAAAACTAAATAAATAATATCTATGTATACATGATTTTATACAGTATTTATGCTGCTTATTTATTCATTGATCAACTAAACAATTTATTTATATGTTGATTTAGTTTTGTCCAAAAAAGTCCTCCATACATCTGACTGCTCATCGGACACAAACAGCGACAGACTGGGCTACTGGGGTAATGTGATTGGTTAATCTTCTTTGTGTAGTGACTGTAAGGGCTTGTTGTTCAGCCTCCAGGTCCACTGTAAATAATAATCCACTGTGTCACTCCTCTTCCTCTTCCTCTTCCTCCTCCTCCTCCTCCTCCTCCTCTTCTTCTTCTTCTTCCTCCTCGTCTTCTTCCTCATCTTCCTCCTCGTCATCTTCATCCTCCTCGTCCAGATATTCCACCCCGATCTCCTCCATCACCGCCTCTCCATCCTCCTCGTGAGAATCTGATTTCTGCCTCCCCACCTCACCCTCTTCCACCGAGTCGTCCTCCACCTCCTCCAGCAACTCCTCCTCTTCATCCCTCTCCTCCTCATACGAGGAGATGGGCGAGTAGTGTGGGACGTCAAACACGTGCGGGCTGCTGGGAGTGTCGGTGCTGCTGGGGGGAGGTGAGGCGGGAGGCGCGGTGACGGGTATAGTGATGGGTACCGGGATGGAAAAAGCAGGGATTGACTCGGAAGCACACATGCCAGCGCCGGCGCTGACCTCCTGGACCCTCCTGGTGGTCGGATTCACACTGGTGGTAGTGTTAGAAGCAGCAGAGGGGATGACGGCCATGCCCAGACCCGAGGTCAGAGCTCTGGGTTCGGGCGTGTACTCCCGGATCTCCCCTGGTTCCAGCGGTTCAGGCCCACAGGGGTCGTGTTCACTGCAGCACAGTTTGCCGTCCAGCTTGGAAATGAAGAGCAGGCCTTCTCGGTGCTGGCTGCAGTAGGAACTGGGGCACATCTCGCAGAAGGACGCAGCATCCTTACCGCATATATCGCACTGGTGCCATGGACATTCCCAACGACCTACGATCAATACATACATGCATATGAACGTCACGAAAAATACAAAGGCAACTGTGAGTAAAGATTTGACTTTTCAAGTTTTCAATTTGACTACTGACATTGCTACTAAGCTGTTTTGTTACTTGGTTTTACAGATTGTACCGAAAGAGATAGTCAGCGTTCATGCAGAGCCACCGACCTGCAGGCCTCTTGGTGAGGTTGAGGCAGTCAGCATGGTAAACTTTGGGACAGCCGGGTCTCTTACAGGACACCATCTGTCCTCCATCTCCACAGCTGAAACACTCATCCTCTCGTTCTTTGGTCACCACCACCTTGTTCTTCCTCTTGCCGTGTCCCCTCCTCTTCAGCTTGCGTCCTTTGTCTTCAGATGGAGGGTTGTTCTGATTCGGAGAAGAGAGTGGTTTTAATGGTGCTTTTATTACATAACAGTCTCTTCCTTCAACCACCAGCCAAAGAAATGAACAGTTGAAATAACTTGTATCTCAAGTGTTTAACAATACGCAGTAGTATTAGTAGTAGTATTTCATTCATGTCACTCTTGTCACCTTTGGTCTGACGCCCAGAAAGCCGCTGCAGTTTGATGCCCCACATTTACAGACCGTCTTCCCGTTCCCCAAACACTCCAGGTTGTAGTTGAAAGTAAGCTCCGTTCCTGAACACATACACACACAAACAAGCTGTCAGCTGTCTGCAAGTGATGTTTGATCAGATAGCTGAAAAATCAGCTGGAATTTCAGCTCTAAATAAAGCAGCATACCGGCAGGGACGTCGACGAGAGCAAAGAGTCCCACCCGGGTATCGCCGCTCACCGTCCACTTCTGTGTCTCACAGTTTGGCTGACAGCAGTGGTTCATGAAGCGAGCTTCGTTCCCCTTCGGCCCAGCATCGATGATTCGATCCTAACACACACACAAACACACACACACACACACACACACACACAAATGAACAATACTAACAGACAGTTCAACATGTTTGAAACTAAGCATCAACTTCTTGGTGCCTTCTTGGGAGTCTCTCACACTCTGTTATGTGCATAATATGAACATGTGTGATCCTTACTGTTGAGCAAGGTGCTCCTTGTGTCATGTTATAAAAGTACACATTTATTTTTGGACCTGGGACACAGTTGCACTCTGGCTCTGAGCTGTACCTTGTCCAGAGTCAGCATGTAGAAGTTACAGATGTCATTCTCCTGGGCATGTCTGATCCTGGATCGGCACTCCTCCTCGTCAATCACCTCCCCGACGTACTCGCTCACAAACTGACCCTGAGTGAACAACATTCATTATTTAGACCAATCCACTCTCATTGAACAGCAACCACAACCTCCTAGAATAAGTACTAGTATCAGTACTATAATAGTACTATGACAGCAGTGTAGTCACCTTCTTGATGTCGTGGACACAGCGGAGCCCCCAGCCTCGAGACAGTGTCCTGAAGATCTCAACCTGGCTGTACTGACGCTTGGTGAAGGCCTGGTTGAGACACCGCTCACCCGCCGGACAAACCTGTATGTTCAGAGGGAAAAATTTAACACAACATACTACGCTCCCTTTATTACAAGAGCTAAAGAAGCCACTTAAGGTTTGGTAGGCGTGGATAAGGGAATATTAGACGTATAGGCGTATTTAATGTTGTTGTGCAGATTAGTGATAACCATTATTTAGACAATATCTGTTCCTAAAGGGTAATATGAAGGGAGGTGTTGAGGAAAACACAAAGAACACCAATCATTTAGCTAAAGCAAGTTTTTTTTATATATATAAATCTTTAAAACATTTGGTGGTAGAGAGATTTCTGTACCTGTGGGTGACATTCGTACAGCAGCATGCGGTTGATGCACTCGGAGTCCATCCCACACGGGCTCTCGTCTGTCGCCTTACAGTTACAGCGTGGGATCTCTGATAGGTCGGCTGTAAAGATCTGGACCTTTCCTATTGGTCGATTCACCTAAATGAGTCAGAAAGAAAACGTGAACTCTCCTCTGTACAATTGTTTGTATTCCTAATCACGTGTAAGGATTGTTAAAGAGTGAATCCAATGATGTGTCAAATACACTCTTATTCATGGGCTTATATAAGAGATGGGCCTTTATTCCTAATTTGCCCGCTTAATACAAAATCGAAACTTCCTCCATGGCTACCGGTAGTCTTGGAACGTTTAATATAATATGCATGTGTTAGTTACCACTTACAGTTACTGCTACTGATATATGAGACGCTATGATTAAAGATAAAATTTTGTAACTAAAACAGATACCACTGCTTCATGTTTGAAGAAAACTAGAGAATGAAGCATTTTGGACTAAACAAAGATAAGAAATCTTCTCCCTGACCTTTATATGTTTGTATGGAGGAGGCTTCCTATCGTTCTTTCTATCCTCTTGAAGCTGACGGAGCTCCTTCTCCGCCTGCAGCTCACGAAATCGCACAGCTGCCTCCTCCAAAGCTGAGGAGGTAAATCAACAGTTATAAAAAGTCAACCAAAGATTGACATTCGCTTTCAGGATCTATTGAAGAAGACATTTTGCTGAGCCCATTGGATACCTTTCTTGTAAGTGGCATCAACACCTTTCCCCATCTTTTCTTTGCTGTTGGCATCCACATCCATATAAGGGAAGACCCTAGCCTGGTAGGTCCACAGGTAGTCATTGGAGCCAAAGAAGTGAACAGGAAACTCCCCAACATCGTGCCTCATCCGTTGGATGTTCTCTGGGATCGTTTTGGGATGACTGACCTCGGCTGGCCACCACCTTTTCAGATTGGGAGAGCAAAAAACACTAAGGAATTGTACAACATTGGCAAGATAATGATTTAATAAGAAGTATCGGTTTATTGTATGCATTTGACTCAGATTCAGGTCAGTGTTGGAGGTTTGAAAAGGTGTGACAGTTTTTTGAAGTGAAACATCTATTTAACTGATCTAATTATCACCAACATTATCCATCTGTTTGATATTTGCACCATGAACACTGTCTGCAGTCTCGCCACTGACCTGTACCGCCCAACCTTCACCCAGAGGATGTCCTTGTAGCGAGGTTTCTTCCCAGCTTTGCAGTCATTGCAGTACCAGCTGCCTTTGGGCATTTCCATGTTCAGACACTCCCGGTGAAACGCAGCCGGGCAGGACTCACAGCACAGCAGACTGCCCCCTGGAGGACAGGTGGAGGACAGAGGTGTTTTTGACTGCTGCTAGTGCGTGCATGTAAAGGTTAGCTTGCCACTGGTCAGTAGGAGCTACGTTAAGGTTACCACTGTTCTGTAATATCTGTACAGAGCATTTTAACCTCTTGTTTTCTAAAGCCGTACCTTCGGTGCAGACAAAGCACCAGCTGACGTTGACGTGTTCGTGGTTCTTGACACCTCGGCGTGGAGTGAAGTGGTTGGGACAGATAATGCTGTTGTTGGAGAGGACAACACAGCCTGCTGCCATGCAGAGGTCTGTAGCATGATAGGCTACCGGGCAGCGCACACAGCGTACCAAACGACCTACAGACAAACACGAGAACAGTCATGGCATGGAAGATGCACAATCCAACACAAGTAAATACAGTGAATGATCTGAGGGAACTTGTGGTTCACCTTTAGAGATGGACGAGCTGTTGGGATTGGCGATGAAGCAGGTGAGACAGACGTGGATCGAGCAGCGGAAGCCTCGGTTCACAGGCGCTGTCGGGGCGAAGTTGGCGATACACTCACCGTGGTAAAATTTCCCACACACGGGAATCATACAGCGTCGCACATCCTCACTGCGCTTTTTACAAACAAAGCAGGTGTGGATGCCTGAGAAAAAAAAAATACATATATATATATATTGACATTTATATCAAGAGATTCATTAGAAATACAACATTTAACACAAATTATCCCCAATTTGACCTTACAACCCTTATATCTCCAAAAATAAAATAAAAATAATAATAAAGCTAAATTTGCAAACAAACGATTTTACCATTTCTTGTGCAATAAATGCATAAAAAAATGGTATCTGGTGGGGGATCTGCTTCCTAAAGTTGTTTTAGACTGATCTGTAAAACTGATCCAGCACTATGGAAACCTTTTTTAAGGTTCCATGTACTGGGTTCCTGGTTTTGTTAGTCTCAATAAGATACACAATGGCCAACGGTTTTACATTATTCCACTTATCAACAGGTGGCAGTAATGTGCCAAGAAATGCAGCAATGCACTGGCAAAGGCAGGAGAGAAGAAGACTTGTACATACAGCAGTGAGGACATTGTCAGTCCTTTTCATTTGCCCAGAGACACTATCCTGATCCTGACTAGCAGACGTTTTTTAAATCATACCAGATGTATTTACTGTACTCTGTAATCCAGTGGGATTACTCTGACACTGCATATTTAGCCACAGACGTACCTGATTTGCATTCAGGACAGACAAACTTCCCTTTCGGGGCCTCAGCCAGTGAGATGCAGGGCAGATGGAAAGCTCCACAGCACTGACCCTCACAGAGGAGCAGCTCACCCGTCTTCTCACATACCTGGAACAAAAAACAAACAAAAAAACAGCCTATTTAAAAAGACATAATATAATTAAAGTAACTCAAAGGAGATCTGAGTGTGGTGGGTTTCCATTTCCCGTGTGGTCTGACGGGGAAAGTGAGATGTTATCTGGATTTCCACTGGCCATCCACAGACTAATACAATATACACTTAGGTTACCACCAAATGACTGCTGAGTGTTGAATCATGTTTTCCATGATAAAGTAGTTCTCCACAAAACTGATTAATTTTTTAAATCTTCCATCTTTAATCTCTTTGCTAGAAACCTTAAAAGTTGGAACACACTTTAATTTACGATTATCACATTATATTGAAAAAAGAGAAATTTAAATAACTAGTATTGTTTGGATGTTCAGATGGACAGGATATATTTTTGTGTGTTTAGTGAAAGTGTGACATGTATACTGTATTCCTTATGTACTTTAAACAGTAGACTACAACACTCTGCAGAAGGCAGTATGGTACATTCAGGTATGCAGTTACAATATATAAACCATAAGCAGGATGTTTCTGAGAGTAAAGAGGACGCAGGACGCAGCTCTAAAGACTATTCTCCATCAGCAAATTGAACCCTCGGGAGGGGAAGCTCACCTGACATATGTTCTCCTTCATGGAGGCAGGGCCTCCTCGGTCCCCTATGATCTTCCTCGATGGTACAAGTGGGTCATCACACAGCGATAAGTCATCCTTCATGGAGGAGAAGCTGTGATCCAGGCTGGACAGGTCACCCTTAAGAGACAAAGGGGGAAAAAAAAGCAATAAATCAAGACCTTTATTTATCAATCACCCCCAGTGTAACCTGAAACACTCCTTCCTTCACAGAGTAGGGACGAGAGTTATTTATGAAGCCTACACTACTGCAAGGAGAAGGATTACTCCTCAGCTGTTTAACGACACTCACAGCTGCAGAAAGTAGTAGTTATGAATGTCTTCGTCTTTATTCCAGTTATCAACAGTTACTCTTTGGAATATTTTTTATGTGTATAGTCAGATATTATGTTTTTTTATATTATTATTATTATTATTATTATTATAGTAAAAATGAATACATATCAAATATCATTGTGATATTGACTTATTAGCAAATCACAATAAGATGCAAGTAAACACTTGAAAAATACTTGTATGGCTAACAAACTGGTTCAAGAGGGGCCAGCTCTGTCCTGGACTCTGCCCCTTAGACTCCATAGAGGAAGTCGGGGAGAGGAGGATGTTAGCAGAGCTGACATCCATGATGAACAACACCTCCTACTTTTTAATTATATTTACCGTTATATTAGATATATATGTGCATGACACAAATGATCCATCATGCATATTTGTATACTTGAGGTGTATATAGTGTATATAACTTTTTATATAGCTAACAATATAGGTGTAAGATGTAAATGAGTAGATATTTGATTCAGTTGTGTCACTTCACCTAATTATCTAATTGCATCAATTTAAAATGCCTCTATTGGTGCTGCACGACACATTTATTGTGGTGTTGCGATGGGGGTTTGGGCAAATTTCCACTGAAAACAACTGATCTCCTCCAACTCATCTTTTAACTACACATCCTGCTGTATTTCTGTTCATTGGGAAATTTATACAAATGATTGAACAGCTTATTACAGCTTATTAAGATGCAGTTTGTTTTTTAAATTTTTTTCAAAGAGCATCTTTTAATAGGCTCAAAAAATAAAAAAAATAATAATAATTTATATATATATACTTACTTACATACATGTGTTATTTATTTGAACAGCATCTCCTGGTGACTGCTAACAGGTTATAACACCACCAGAGCTCTTAAATAATAGCTGATAGAGGATTCATTTCCTACATTACAAAAACTGATAAAATGTTTGTACGCAAGTGGAAAAGCAAATCTTCATCAGTGTGTACACATCACAGTTTCACACATCATTCACTAAATTATATACAGAATAAACAGGACTGCTGACCTCTGACTCTGCTCTGTCCTTTTTGGCCTCTTGAGTTTTACTGTCTTCAGCTTGAGTAGGATCAACATCTGCTGATGCTGTGTCCACCTGGGCAGGTTCAGGTGGGGCTGGCGCAGGAGTTGGGGATGCAGGAGAGCTTGGAGGGCGATCTGTCTGAATGGGGGGCGGTGGTGTACAGGTGGAAATCTCTGTGTTTGTTGGTGTCGAGCTGGATACTGCGAGATGCCTATTCTTTGACTTTAAAGATGGTGGCGCAGAATCTGGGTGAAAGAAAGACGTGATGGAACCAGTTACCACAGGAAGTTAAGTCTGAAAAACACTTAATTTATTTATTTACATTATTTATTTCTATTATCTAATTCAGATTCTGTTGGGAGTTGGGACACATCACTCCAGTTTGCTCTATTTCAAAATTCCTCCACAAATAAAACTGATCATTGAAGATGATTCACTGACCTGATTGAGAAGCAGGATTTGAATTGTTCTTCAGTGTTTTGACCTGTGACAAGAGAAACATTAGCAGAACTGTTCCTGTCAAACAGCATGAAAAAATCCTCCTCGAACATGATATTGTGATAAATAAACCCTGAAAGATTTTCTTTTTCTTCACTGATCCTGAACAGTATCGTTCCTCAACATTACCTCCTCTTAAGTGAGGGTCTCTGTAGACCAAGCTTTGGTTGACCTCTTACATCTCCTCAACAAGCTATTCTCTGACTCGTAGTTAGTTCCCATATTGTGTGCAAGTTGCTGCTGGCATGAACCTGTTTTATGTAAATCCATACAGACCTGAAAACTGCACTTCCAAAAAGCATGTTTAGGCTAAAATGATCATAAAATCAATGTTACGAACCTTCTTAAGATCAAGAGCTTTTTAAGAAGCTCCAACATGTCATCAATGATTTCTTTTAACTTTCATTCACGTAATTTTCATACCAAACAATTCAAAGTATAAATCATTTGTATAGTGAGCTCAACAAAGATACACCGCAGATAAATAAATGTACACACAACAGAACATGGTCATGTTATACCTTCTTCTTGGGGCCTGTTGAGGCCTCTGCCTCCAGACAGTACTCCAGGATCTTCTGAGTGGGTTTCCTCTTGCGCTTCCTCCCCAGCACAGGAGCATTTCCTATAATTGAAAGTCATATAAAAGGACATTCATGTTATCAAACTCGTATGTAAAAGTTCGATAAAAGTCAACATAAAGGAGAGCTAACACAGACGGGATGGTGGGACTCCCTCCAAACAAAATAATTGCAGAACATATCAAACAAAATCATCTGGTAAAGATGAGCATGAAAGGTCATCTTTGATTGGAAACAACACTTGCTGGAAGAGGGGTTATTTGTTAGGGTAGGGTAGAGAAACATAACAACAAACAACTGTGCATATTCAGCATAACCAGGAAGTTTCCCCCAGGCGAGTATTCTCACTGGATTGAAGCTTTCTTCAGTTAGCTCAGCTGTGACCTCTTATACAATATAAAACACATACTCACATAAAAAAGGAAAGAAATGGATGCAGTCATGTCTTTTAAAGCATAGATGTGAAATAGTTTGGTTGTGGCTTGCTTTTTTCAGCGTTGCTCAGTTTCCTGAGGAAAGGTCAACCGATAGGATCTTAAAGTGGGACAGAGTGCTCATTTATCCTTGGGCAAGAAACCATCTCTTTCTGATTTACATTTATTTTTAGGGATAATTTCCCTTTCACTTGCAATTAAGCTAGTCAAATTTAAAGTTAATGAAGATCGTTTATGTGTTTTGTGTGATATTGGTTCAAGATTAATTTAATTGTACGATCGATTGCCCCATCTACAGAGACTTCAGTTGATGAACCCTGATTTGTTTTAGTTGTCTTGAGTTGGCTCAAGAGACTTTTGTTTCAGAAAGTTTTATAGAAAATGTGCCAGATAAACCAGAGAAGACTGTATCCAGTTGAATATTTTGAGATGTTGGCCCCAGATGGCTCTAGTGTTCTCTAGTGGCTTGTCCCCATATGGTGTAATCAGTCAAACTTTACCTTCAATATCTGGATATCCAACACTACTTAGTCTAGGGTTGTTTTTTATGGCGCCCCTTACTTCCAGCAACAGGAAAACTTAATGTTCCATCATACAATATTTTTAACAGCTGTGTACTTCTTCCAACTTTGTGGCAACCTTTCATGGAAGGTATATTCTTGTTTCAACATGATAATTCCCCTGTGCAGAAAGTCAGGTCCATAACAAGCAATTTTCTCACTTTGGTATGAAAGATTTTGACTGATCTGCACATAGCCTTGACCGAATCCAACACTTTGGGATGAACTGGAATGCTGACTAAAAGTCAGGCTTCATTGCTCAACATCAACAGCCAAACTCATTGCTTTCTTGTTGAAAGCCTTCACAGAAGGGTACAGGCTGTTCTATTGAGCAGTTAAGGTGCACAGAAAGATCCACAAACACAAACAATGCCTTACCGGTATCTTTGACGAGGCCGTCTGACAGCGAAGGATCAGCTTCAGGGGGAGGGGTTAGTGTGTCGATGGAAAGCACAGGTGCATCTTGGGGAGATGAATTTTCAGTGCTAGGAATTTGTAATTCAGTGGGTGTGGTTGCAGCAATTTCCTCAGGAGGTGGTGTCTGTATTTCAGGAAGTAAGTCCAAGGATGGGTGGTCATGTGTGTCCTTGTCCGATCCCAGGGGTTCGGACACGGGGGTAATGGGCTGAGTGGCCTGAGAAAACAAATTATTTCATTGTCAATTGCTGAATGGCTCTCATGTGTAGCTGCAAGAAGTGATACCGAACGCTTAAAACCACAGTCTTATGCATATTTAACAACATATAGTTAAAAACTTACAACAGATCTTACTTTGTATGATTTTTACCTTTCCAATCAACTGGAGAGGCTTTTTGGTTTTCTTCCTCGTGGAGAAAATCTGATCATACTCTTCAGTCCATTCAATCAGCCTCTTGCTTGGTTTTCGTATTCGTTTATGTGCTACAAAAGATATATAAGAAAAGACACTAGCTTTTTAAAATTCCTGTTGTGTCATACATCGAACAATAGAAACCAAAATATTCCAGTTTTTCACCACAGGGTTCCAATCTGAACTACACAGCCCTTTGTTAATTGACTGAAATGTCTCTTTTAAGTCTGTTAGTGCACTTATACCAAGGCCTCTTACCACAGGCAAAAGGAGTAGTGTTCAAGCTGTTGTTTAAGCTATTTGTGATCTGTTTATTTCCTCATTAGTTTCATCAGTGAGTTAGCTCAACTGCTAGCGGTAGTGGGTAGTGACCATAAAAAGTACTGTTGCTATAGATACCTGCGGTTTAATAGACTCTGCCATGCGAACACACACTTTCTATGGCCATGGTACATACAGTAGATTAGTAAAAGTATTTCAAATGATTAAATTACTGTTTATGTTCATTACCAACATTTTTAGTGTTAACTAGACTTAATTTTCTTCTACTAGGTATTCCAGCTTGATAGGTTACTGTATATAGAACCATAGTAATATGAGTTTCTGGGGTTGTTTTATGTAATTAGCTTTTATTAGTAATACACTGGAGAAAATACTCCAGAATCTGGTCTTTGTTTATTCCTGTAAGCCAAGAGTCTAGTAAGGTGAAACATTCAATCTAGTAAGAATGGGGTATTGTGTAGAAATCACAGGAAATCACATTTAAACAGTAAAAAGCTTAGCAGAAATGTTTACCATTTGTGTATCACGTACAAAACTCATTCCTAAAAAGAGCAAAAGGGAGTTGGTGTGATTTTAAGTGTTTAACAGTGTCTAAGTACTCCAGCAAAACAATATGCTCTCCTCTTTCCAGTCATCAGATTTTGTCAACGTGATAGCATACACGACTTCCAGCTGTGGTTTTAAAAATCTGACACTGTGGAATCCCCTCAGATAAAAATCAAGACAACGGCGACCACCACCCTCCCTTTAAGCAGAAAATATAATGTTGTCATGAGTTAACTGTGAGCTACAACTTGAGACCCATTTTCTTTACCCTATACATATTCTATATTTAATTATTTATTTATTAAAAGTTGTCGAGTTAGCTATTAGCAGTTCCTGTTTGCAATGTACCTATGGATGTATACACAACAATCAATCAATTTACTCTGTTATTGAAAAACAACTTCTGCAAGTTGCAGAACTTTGGCAAGTTCTGGAGATCCACATTTTCTTATTGTCTATGTCTGGATATCTAAATATATATCCTAAGAAAGCGTTAGTCACGCTGAATCTAATAATACATGTATCATGTCTGTGTGTTAAGACTTGATTCAGTAAGTGTGCCTTGATGCAAATTGTAGGCTAAGCTACAATAGCTGACTTTGAGTTGTGCTTAGACCACCAGCATGCACCTGCTCCATTCATCTCAATGAAAGTAACTCACGTCTCTCCGTGTGCCCCTCTGACCTCCCTCATTCATAATATTTTTGTGGATGTTTGTGCAGTACTGCGGGGGATATGGGTCAGACTATGTTTCTAAACTACAATGTCCTCACCTGTTGGAGCATTGTCGCCTTCTCCAGCGTTTCGCATCAAACTTGCATTATTCTCAGTGCTGTCTCCAACAAGGCCATTCGGCTGTTCCAAACACAGTGTAGTGTTGCACCCCCTTTGATCCAAAGGCACCATGTTCTGTAGATTCTCATTCACTCTGCTCCACCTCTCCTCTTCTTCCTCTCCAATCACTCCGTCCCCACTTCCTGCCTGCCTCTCCCAGTTGCTGGTCTGTAAGCCCAACATGGACTGTACTCTGGATTCCACTCGTGATGAAGAGTCCACTGATGGCAAGGACTCCAGTCCTGGGAAACCAGGTCCAGACCTGGCAGGACGACAAGGCACTTTGCGGCTGGTTTTCTTTTTCACCCCAGTGGAGCTGCCCCTTCTGTTGTAGGGCCTCTTGGAGGTCTGACTTGTGCTGCCTTCATTGCGTGCGACTTTGATTTTGTCTGGACTTGAATTTTTATTAATATGATCAAGTTGTTGATCTTGGCCTGCAGGCGTAGCCTCACCAGGCATCACTAAGGGCTCTGCCTTTACATGTGCACTTGGTGGCCCAATTTCCAGTTCTAATGGGGTCCCCTCCCGTTCTCTAGTGTCATGCAAGTCTTTCAGCATCATGAGAAAAGTGCTGAACTTGTAGTTTGTGTCTGCTTTGAAAGAGATGGGTTTACCATCACCCTCATTGGTCACGGACTGGAAGGATACCTCCTGCACGTTTTTAAAGGCATTCATGAAAGAAAATGGTGAGGAAGGTGATGACCTGTCAGAGGAATGATCTTCCTTCTTTGCTTTTACCTTAGAAGTAAGAGGTATGAAGTCCATTGGTGGGGTTGAGGATATTGAGAGGTCTTCATCTTCGCTCTTGACATCAGCTTCAAAGTCAACTGACTCAGAAATTGGGGGTGTGCTACAGCTAGAAACAGTGTCCCGATCATACTCACCATTGTCCTTACAATGAGATTCAAGAGATTTTGTTTTAGTGCAATGGTCCCGTTTGGACTCAGGATTCCAAGTGGAGTTACGTGCAGAGTGGCACACATGGTCCTCAGACTTTCTGTATGATTTTAAGAGATCTTTCTGCTCAGCCACCTTTCGGGCTTTTTCACGTTTCTTCTTTTCCACCTTCTGCATAGCCTCCAGGGCTCTGGTCATCAGCCGATTGCTGGCTGGGAGGTGGGCAGGTTGCTCTTGTAGTACGACTTTATTCACTTTATCTAGAACCTGCTTTGTTTTGTGGACAACTTTCTTGGATTTCTCAGAAGACGGGCTTTCAGGCACATGAGCATTCTTACATGCTAAATTCCCATGCTGGGGAGAAGGCGGAGTTGTTGTATTAAAAACTGTCCTCTCTTCAGGTGTAGCTTTTTGCTCAGAGCTACCTAACTGGTCAGAAGACATGCTTGTTACATTGGAGGCAGAAGTCTTCTTACCTTCTGATTGGTCTGATTGGTTAGAGGATGAAGAAGTCACATTGCTTGCATTTACTTTTAAAACTGGTATCCTTTCTGCTTCTGGGCTACTTAACTCATCAGACACTTTTGCCACATTGGCGTCAACAATAGTTTTACTTTGTGATGATTCTGACGAGAGACGAAGAATACCAGTCCCACCACTTGCTTTTAATTTCTTAACTGAGACCTTTATGGATTCTGAACTGACTGTCTTATCTATTAAGACACCTGCCTTTCTGTCCATACAATCTGATTGTTTAGCAGTCATATTAGTATCTGGTATTTTTTCATTCTTTGTATGTTCAGGTTTGTCACTGGGACTAATGGTTACACTGGAGTTTAGGAACTTCCTACCCTTTATGTCCTTACGTATTAATTTAACAAAGGGTAGCCTACATTTAGAGACCAGGCTTGTTTGCTTTTCTAGTCTTACTAGTGGGTCAGTAGTGTCAACATTTAAAGTGGATGCTAGAGTCTTGTGACTTTCTTTTTCTTCTGCTTGATCAGAAATCCTGTCAATCACAAAGACCTTCATGTCATGTTCAGTTCGATTCATTACACTCTCTGAAAACCTGGATTGGTCACTGAACTTCAGTGTAATGCTGGACTCCAAGGCCTTTTTGACATCTGAACTACCTAATTGGTCACACACTATGCCAGTCACATTGTCAGTTGTATTACTGACTGTCTGTCTACCCTTTGAGTATCCACACTTGTCAGAGGGCACACCAGTCTCAACAGAGACCATTGATTTCTGCTTGTCTGACAGTCCTGACTGGTCAGGGGGACTGCTAGATGAACTAAAATACCTATTAGCAACCAGGGTGTTTTTACACTTCAAATGTCCTGTCTGTTCAGGTGACAGGGTTGCCTCAGCAGGTAGCAGAGTCTTATGTTTGTCTGACAACCCTGACAGGTCACTGGGCCCACCACTGGAGGAGGATGCACCAGGAACCAGTGTCTTTTTACTTACAACAGATGCTGTCTTTTTCTTACAGGGAACCTTACTAAAGAGAGTGCGGTCTGGCATCGGACTGGTTGTTTTAGGTCGTCTGTCTTTGCCTGATTTACTGAACCAAAGACCACTCTGGATCTCTGGCTGCTTCTTCGCCTCTTTGACAACTGTAACAGATGGCTTAGTTGGAACTAGCTTAGGCTGACGTTCAAGTGCTTTAGGACACAAAATTTTGGGGACTGAGTCAAGATCAGAATATGGACACTCTCCATTGTCTCTATTTGATTGGTCAGGGCTATTACGTAACATCTTTTTAGGGTGTTTACTATTCAAATCCCTCGATGATTTACTTGGTTTATTCTTTCCAGAAGATTTCTTTAAAGTGCTTGGCTTTGCTGGAGTTGTTATTGGGGATGATATTACAGGGGATAAAATGGATCCATTGGTCAAGTGTGATGTCTCAGGAAGGGTGGGTGAAGTAGACGGGGGAAAGGTTGGGTGGGCCTTGTTCACTCTCTCTGCTGTCGAACTGTCATGCAAGGCATCATTTATGGATGAAGAAATAGAGGAAGTCATTTTGGGTCTATCTGGAAGAACAGATTCGGCTTCTGCCACACTGGATTTCCAAGAGTTTTGAAAACGCTTTGCAATCTGCAGAAAGATAAAGACACAGCTCAGTCTCTGAACACATATTAGTTTACAGAAGAATTTGTTTATGATCATCATTGTAACTGAAGTTATATTTGAAAGTTTGAGGACATGCAAGTACTCATCATTCATATAATAGTAATTACAGTGTATTTGTAGTTCTGCTCCCTTTGCTTCCCCCTCCTGCGCAGTAGGGGGAGCTGTTCAAATTCAAAGCCTCCATGGAAAGTGTGAGTTGATTTTTCCTCTACCCACGTTAGCTCCACAGGTTCCCCAAAGGTCCTGACATGGTAGAGCCGACAGGGCCGGTCACTGGGCTCTAAGACAACAACAAAAAACATCAGCCTTACTCTCAGACGCAATTTCAAACTACAGCATGTTGCACAGGAAGTACAAGAGTGCATGAACTAAGAAAAGGGAGCTTTAAAATACAAGAACGTGATCTTTCTGACTATATAACTACAATCAAATGTACATACTCATGTCATAGTTATGAGAATGACATATTACATGACACAAGACAGCTCTGCTATCAGCTGGGGGTGTGAATTAATTGCTGACCAAAATAATCCATAGCACATATCACACAATTTAAAGCAAATACAAATACAATGAATTCATTTTGGGAGTCATAATGTCAATGATGTTTAAGGCCCACCTTTCACTCTGTGATAGATTCCCTGTATGGGGTCAACGATCACCTCACAGGGCCACCATGGTCTTCGGTTGAACTTTGCCCAAATAACTTCACCCTCTAAAAACTTCACAGGTGGCAAAGACTTTTTCTTGAGGCTGTTTTGCTGTCGGCAACATAATAGAGAAAAAAAAAATACAATGAGAAGAATGAAAATGACACTTTGTATGTTAAGTGGATTCTTTGACCTCATCTGACCAGTGTCTTTTCCTGAACTGCTACAGCAGTGTGGAAATATGAGCCAACTGTGAGGCGTATATCTGAAAACATCAAAGGTGTTGGAGGTAGCAATACTGACTTATTTAGTGAGGACAAAGATCCACTTGATACCTTTCTGCATTCAGTGGTGAATGACAGCTGCGACATGTGCTGAAAACTATTTACTTTTAAGCGTTGTGTTTAGATTCTTTTCACCATATACTATTTCCAAAGGTCAAAACTGAACATTCATGCTCCAACATGGGCTTGTTTTTCACAAGAAAGTTTCACTTTAATTGGAAAGATATACCGATATCTAGATATATATGATAGATATATATATTATATATATATATATATAATATCTATATATATGTATTATATATATATATATATATAAACATACTGTAGAGGTAGAAGATGAAAGAGAGGCAAAAACAGAACGTCAATTGTTGTTTACTTAAAATCATCAAATGTGCGTAGTCCCAAATCTAATGTTTTATCACATTTGCGTGTCTTTCACACATACAACATTAACACCAAAATGCAGGGAAAAAAGAGAACGGGTCAAAGCTTTGAGTTTGTGACCAACAATCTTCACCACATGCTCTAATTTTAGCTTGTCTTCTCTTGTTCCACAACAGTTTTCAAACCACAACACAAGCCGCAGCAAGAAACATATCACAACCTGGTAGCACTATCGGCTTCTACAGTATATCCTTTGTGTAAATGGGAACTGTTCACAGCAGCAGGATGAGTGGAGTGGTGGGGTACATGAGCAGGCCTGAGTTATGACTGGCATGTAGCAGGACTGGACAGAGAGCTGATACCGGCTGCTGCTATGATGTAGCCATAGCTGGACCATTTTCATGGGATAGCTCAACATTGTGCGAAATACAGTGGCCCCTCGTTTATCGCGGGGGATACGTTCTAAAAACAACCCGCAACAAACGAAATCCACGAAGTAAGTTTTACAATTATTATACATGTTTTAAGGCTGTAAAACCCCTAACCACACACTTTTATACACCTTTTTACACGCATTTTGTACAGTACTCCCTTAGTTAATCAGGACGCAGAACACGTGTGGTTCGCCCTTAGCCAATTTAGGACGCAGAACACAATGCGCGTTCATACTGTACAGTACGCTGTAAAAAAAAAACATGCAAAATTACACACAAAAAAATCCGCGAAACGGCGAGTCCGCGAAAAGTGAACCGCGTTATAGCGAGGGACGACTGTACATTTATATGATTTATTCTGAGGTAAGTCAATATCACTGTCGTACCATATGTCCGTAATTTAAAAAGCTACAGTTAGGAGATGATTAGCTCATTTAGTATTAAACTAACAGTTAAGCAGCTAGCTTGTTAATGTGTCAAACCAAACTCACATTACTGAATCACCAATGTCACTGAATAAATTGGCTACTTTTAGCAATGCAACTCCCTTCACAGCCCAGTGAAGCCCATTCATGACACACCAAAGCCACAGACACAATCATGATGACATGAATAGCAGGCTGCAGATACATTAACCTCAAACAGTGCTTGTGTAGGCCTCGTTTCATAGTGAGCTGAACATCACAGCTTGAACTTGAATAGCAACAAACAAACATACTACTAAAAAAAAGTTAACGGACTACACAGTCAGTGACTAACAGTCTTTGAACTGAACGACACAATTAAAATCATAAAGTACACCTCAGACTACCAGCACTTCTAAAGTTGACTGTCTAACATGTTATAGCTTGACTGTTTAATTGTTACAAAAACATATGAAAAAAACAACAAGTTGTGATTCGAATGTAAGGTGCTGTAATTATTTCTTAGACAGGAATAGTGACTTCCTAGCATGTTCAACCAGAGACTTCAATCAGTGTTAATGGTAAATATAGTCAATTAAAGCAATAAATCCCTTAGTGCATGCCATATTGACCGAGAAAGACCAGAATCAGCACTGTCATTTGACACATACTCTTTTTCAGCTTGGAGATTGGTCAACCTGCAGGAATTCATTTGTTTGTCATAGTTGTGTAACTTTAATTAGCACCCAGCAGCTAACTTAGCTTGGTCAGTGGATGTGGGCATCAGAAACTCAAGTGCAATGCATGCTGGTACATGTAGATACTGCCGGCATGGCCTTGAGGAATTAATTGCTTCGATTGAATACATTTACCATCAACACTAATTGGATCATCCACATAAAAAAATGGCAAGTTAAAGCAACATTATGTAACTTTCCTAACACAAAATAACATAAATAATGATTTTGTTGCTGTTCTGTTCTTTCACTGTGTAACTCTGTCTAACACTTCATGGCACTAAGTCACACACCACCAACTATTTCGCTGATTTTAGTGAAACCGCATCATATTTTATGGAGAAAACATTTTCTGCTTAACCCCTGACGTCCTCCTTGACTTTCTGTGAGTTACAGTTTCCTGACAGACAGTTGACCGCTGTGAACTATAGCTGCTGTTAGCTCAGTTTGTTAGCCAGGCCTGGACTGTGACTTCAGATCTGACAGAGGCTTGAAGACCGATGGCGACGTTGATGGGGGGAAGCGAAGAAAAGAGGAAAAGAGAAAGTGACGGAACAAGAAGCTGCCAGACAAGAGAAAATCTGCTACTGACTTTTAGTTGTTTGGCAAGAGCTTGGTGAAATAAAAGGCTGAAAGACAGACGCTGAGCTGAGCTTCTTGCAGTTGGACTAGTATGTAATTAGCTTGCTACTATGTCATGTGTTGTTGCACTTGCTTGATGTTTTCCCGTTCGCAAAGTTGTCGACTCGCTAATTTCTGATCATAAGTAATATAATCATAAGAAATGCTTTAACCTTCAACACAGTTTTTCCTCTGGTGTTTGCTTTTGTCCTAAAAATTGTGAATTTGTAACTAACAGGTGTTCTTGTGACCTTGCCATCAACACAGATAAAGGTCATTAAAATCTAATAAACGCTTGTAGAGAGCCACATGGAAGCTTTTTTTTTTGCCCCAGATGACCTGCCTAAGGATCCTATGGATTTTCTTCAGACACGCTGACATGTGGTGTAAAACCACAAAATGAATCACAGCTGAATTCAGTTTAGCTGCTCCATTTTCAGGGTTCTTGTATCGTGCATGCTGGCTCACTGCCACAGCTTACTGGGACACTGGAGTAGAAAGAAGCCACTGTTAATGTCATTAAGCAACACCTGTGCTTTTTCCTCTATGTCAGTATGTCTGCGGTCTTTACTATGTTCACAATGGCGGTCTCGTGGGCTCACTGGTTTGATCACATGTCATTATTCTATTCTGCCATTCAGATAGCTGCAGTTCTGGAGAGAGTAAAACTAAAATGACTGCATCAGAGTTATTGGTGTGCTGCTCTCTCCGCTTCCTTTGGATTGAGTGTCACCACCTGAGCAGTGCCAAAATGTAGTTTGAGGATTGTGTCCCCAAATCGAGCAGGACACGGTGGAAACAAAAGCAGAACTTGTGACGAACACATTAAGTTACAGGCACTCCTGCAGTGGGAAAGACCTCTTTGATGTTTACTCATGAGTCAGTTCTGGGGGTTTTCAAAGTCTGCTTCTGTGGACAAAACTATTAACTTGACTGATTAATTTGATTTTTCTATGTATGTCCAGAGGTTTTCAACATACAGAAAAATATTCATAGTAAATGTTAATGGATTTTTGTCTATTTGGGGGATAATCATGCAAGTTTTAGGAACTACAGTTCCCATTATTTTTTGGGGAATGTAAACAGGAAGCATTATGTTACAATGGAGCGGTGGGCTACAACTTGAGCACCTTTACTTTAGCCCATTTCGCCTATTTATGTGTTTATATTTTGGCAATAAAGGTATGCTAAATTGCCTGCTAGTAGTCTCTGCTTGTAATGTACCTGTGGATGTACAGAATACTCTCACTGTGACGCTGAAGAAAACTTAAAAATGTGTTCTCAGGCACGTTTTGGAGTTATAAGGACACTCTTCTTTCATTTCTAAGCAGTTTTAAGGACATTTGTGTTATTACAATATCTTTAGAAAATACATTTCACACTATACCATGTCTGCATGTTGAGATCTGACTGAATTTCAGAAGGTGTGTGACTTTTTCTTTGAGGGTTTTTAACCTAACCTACCTTAACTGATTCCCCATCCACAGTAAATTACTTCTATGTTCAAAGTTTGAAAACCTTTAAACCTAAAGTTTTCCTTTAGATCTTTGTAACCATGTTTATCAATGGCATGGCTAAAGTGGTGGAACTGTGTCTTACCTGTGCACACCCATTATTTACAATGACTACTACACTGTTATGACAGGTGAAAAGCAGCGAGCCGTTTAGTTTTCCAGGTCATGCACAGGAAGAAGTTAAGTAGCGCAACAAGATAACAACTATTTTATAGTCAGGTGAATGTCAGTCCTCACCTGTTTCTATGTTGTGTTTCTCGACACCACAAGAGCAATTTGTGACATGTTAACTCAAGGGTCAAACTTACCACTGAATGCCTTAAAGGACTGTCTTCAAGCAAGAACAGCTCAGTGTCGCTCTCCCACTCGTCATCCGAGCCGTCCCAGTACCTCCTGCGCTGACCCGAGGACTGGGACCGAGTGACGACTTTGGCTGATGACAGGAGAGCATCCTTAGGGTCTGAATTTAAGTCTCCAGAGGTGGACTGAAGAACATCCCCCGTCCTCTCAGGTTTGTCCTGCAAGACTTCTTCCACAGGTGACACGGTCTCCCGCTCTTCATCATTGTCGTCATCCTCAAACAAAGAGGATTCAAAGTGGAGGAAGCCGTTAGCGAAGGGGCTGTTGCTGTCGAGAGAGAAGGCCGGGCTGGGCGGGCCTGAGAAACAACCTTCGGTCTTTTTCTCAGAGACTGCTGGATCGCTCCGATTGGCTGCCGGTGCGTCTCTACTTCTAGTTTGAACCACAGGTTGTTTTTGTCCAGCAGAAGATTTACCAAAGCTCTCCTCCCTGCTTGTATTCTGGGTACCAGAATAACCACTGCTAGTACAATCCACCCAGGAGTCCTTCCTCCTCTCCTTCCTATTCATCCCCCACTCCCAGCTCCTCTCTCCTGACTCCCTAATCGGCAGCACCAGGTCAGGCTGGCTCACCATGGAGGTGAGATGCTGCAGCCTCCTTAGAGGACTGTAGGAGGAGGAAGAAGAGGAGGAAGACGAGGATGAGGATGAGGAGGAGGAGGAGGAGGAGGATGAGGAGGAGTGCTCCCTTTGTGTGAACCCATAGACAGATGCATGCTTGAGGGAGGAGGTGGCAGCAGACATGGTTAGTCCGATCCTGGTGTGGTCATGGTGTCTGGAGGAGCAGGAGTGGGTGGAGAGGTCACGGCCAGGGGTCAAAGGGCAGCTGGACTGATGAGTCTCCCTGCCAGGGCCTGTGTAAGGCCCACTCATGCTGGCATGGTTCCTCCCTGAAACATGAAACAGTAAAATTATAACCAACAAAATCATAAACATTAAAGTTTGGATGACTTTGAAACATAAGACTGCAGATTTTCCATCACATCAGAGCTTATTACGATATGCATGCAGGGCTGCCACCTATTTTATGTTGTATTTTCTATAATCCTGCAATCTATTCCTATAAGAGATTGTGTTTCTTTGCATGGCGTGCTCTTCCATTCGCTGCAGCTCATCTAAAGTTATCTCCAGCAGCTGGTAATGAGACATTTTTTAAAAGTGTCCAGAGGAAAAAGCAAAGCTCGGACATCAAATCCATGAAAAATAAATTAAAAAAAACAAAAAAAAAACACAGTCCGCCTTCATATGATGTCAAAATAAAACATAAACAGACTCACTGATGACGAGCGGATCGACCTAATGTGACATCTCTGGCAGAGATCCTGCGCAAACACCGCAACCCCGAGCTCTCTAAAAGCCTTTTAGGAGAAATTATCGCGATATGATGAAAATGACATCAAGTACGATAAGGTCAGCAGCCTGTAAACTCACACACACGCATGCGGCACACACACACACAACAAAGCCAGTGAGATGATCATAGCGCGTCATGACCAAAAAATAAAAAAAAAATAAAAAAAACCAACACCGGCGCTGTAAACACGAATTAAAATGGACCCGTTGGTGCGTGCGCGTGTGCGTGCGCGTGTGAGGGTGTGTGCGTGTATTAGTGTGTGCAACTGCATGTGTGTGTGCGTGCGTGTGTGTCGTTGTGGTTTGCAGTGGCACCGTGACTGCACGAGATAGAAACACAACCGCTACATAACACGAGACGACGGCATAAAAACAAGTTCACCTACACACAGTGACACACACACACACACACACACACACACACACACTTCCACAGGCTTCCCCTCCGACAGATGCAGGCTATGTGTGCATCAAACAACAAAATCACGGATAAAACGCCACATGACACGGGATCTGCCGCGAGAATCTTACCATTCCGGTGTCGGCCACCGCAAACATGACCCTCGCCCCGTTCATTCTGGCGTTTAAATGTGCCAATTTCCAATTTTTTGAAAGCGGATGAGGAGAGACCCAGCGGCAATACTACTAGGCCTGTGAAATGTACTCACTCACTCCCCCCCACCACCACCACCACCTCCCTCCGCCTCCCTCCCTCCCTCCTCTCTACATGCGCTAAAGCCTGGTCCAGCGGCCCCTGAAATAGAAATTCAGGCGTGTTGTACTCCTTCCAGCGACACTCCCCCCCCCCTTTTTTTTGCTTTGTGATAACTTTCTAATTCGCCGTCTTTTTGGATTTATTCTCTTGTTTTCTGCCTGCAGACTCCTGCCTGCCCCCTTTGAAAGTCAGTCTTCTCTCTCTCTTCTCTCTCTCTCTCTCTCACTGACTGCTGTGCGCACTGCCAGTCGTCACCACTGCCTCCCTCCCCAGCCGGTCCACAGCATGGAGCACAGAAGGGGCCGTAAATCTCCCCTTCAAGAAAAGAAAAAAGAAAAAAAAAATCTGAGCTGACAGCCATAAAAATAAATAAAAAAACACAAAAAAACGGACATCCACACGACACCTCCAAAAAAAAAAATCGCCCCGCCCCTCTCCTTAATTAAAAGCATCAATTATTAACCTCAAACCAGGCTGCCATCACTAATGACATGTCACATGCCAAAGTTGTGCCAAACAAACTGGCATCTTCTTCACCAAACACCCCGACACGCACTTTGGGGGGCAAGCACACATGCGCCTGAAGATGAGACGATAGAAATCAAATGAAATGAAGTAATTCAAAGATGTCCACCAACACCAGCAATGAGAAGCAATGGTGCAAGCAGGGCTACCCGGAAAACACAGATGGGTTTCCTTTCCTGAGACGAGTTGCTGTGTGTGTAGTCTCTCTAGCTTGCACACCCGGTCCCTTCAAAATGGAGTCCTCCAGCCTTTAGAGGAGGAAAAAAAAAAAAAAAAAAAAAAAAAACAGGCCACAAAGTGTTAATACATGCTCGATATAAAGTTCATCCAGCCACGGAGAAACTGAGGCTCAAAGCGCACCTCTGCTGTGCTTTGGAGGTGTTTGGGTCTTGGATCACCCATGCCACGGCAGGAACATTTTTCTTTACATGCTATGCCTCCCAAAGTCACTGTCTTATGAGCGTTTTCTGCCACGACAGGGGGGGACTGAGGCACAGTTATCCTCTGGTGTGTGTGTGTATGTGTGTGCCAAACGCACGTCTGACAGCAAAAAAAAAAAAAAAACCCAACAACATTTAATGGCATTTTAAGCATCGGCTGTGCTTGTTTGGTTACAGTTTTTCTTTTGGTGCATATGCAAAAGGAAAAGACGTTCATGTTTTTCAGAAAACGAGGAGAGCTGAAAAACAACTGCAGCTCTCCGGCCGGAGCTCAGCTGAGAGACATGCGAGATTTCAGCTGTGGTGGGTTTGATTTGAAGGGTGAGGAAATGTGCAGATCTGGAGATTAGGGGACGATATGTCAGTGAGGACAAGCAGGGCGGGTATAGGGGCTGATTCAGGTGTAAAAAATACCCCCCTTCCACACTAACACACACATGCTGCACTCGTCACCGAGAGGCGATATGGGAAACGGCGTTCATGATCGACACGGCCGCCACACAAACCCTCCTCTCCTCTTGGAAAATGTTGGAGGGATTTTAATAACGAGGTGACATAAAAGCAGCTCAAAGCTCGATTGGGTCACTGTTGAGCTCACAGGGGGAAAAAAGAAAACACGAGTCTCTGCAGGAGTGTTAATGTGAATGTTTCACGTTTCATGCAAACATTCTCGGTGAATCAGCTTCCCCACTTTCACCGGGGTTTCCTTTTTTTTTCTTTTTTCTCGTTCTCGGTTGAGACGGAAACACGGAGGATTTGACGTGCGTTTTACTTGTCAGGCTCGATCCTGACTGAAGGCGTTTGGTAATAAATACAGAGAGACACTTATAGACACAGACAGGAGAGGGAAAGGGAGAAGAGAGAGAGAGAGACAGGCAGACAGGACGGGGCCTGCTGCGGTTCTTGTGCCGCGCAGAACAGCGCCGCGCATCGGCCGCGGTGCGCAACTCTCCGCCCCGGCGAGTCGCCGTCATTACCGCCATTAACGTGGTTTCAGTCTCATTTATAGGAGCTGTGAGCCGATTAGTCAGAACAAGTTTACACTTCGCCCTCTTTGCACTGCTGAATCAAACCGGGGTTTGGTTTGACAAAGCTCTGAAGCTGCTTTATGAGTCTGACCCTCAGAAATAAAACCTGTAATACATCGGGAAGTCCCCCTCGTTTCAGGGAATACTTCAGTTTGTGAGCCCTACAGGTGACGCCAAGCCAAAACACCTCCAATAAATAGAGTACAATACAATAATCATCACCCTTTATAAATAAATAAATAAACATCAAGTGTTTGTTCATATTATTCAGTTTCATAGTTCCTAAGCTTATTTCTTATTTTCTAATATATCGCTCCCAAATGTGGAACGTAGGTGGCAAATGTGTAAAGACTGTGTCGTAGCTCAATGAAAAATAAAGAATTACAAGTTAGCAAATGAGCAGAGTTAAAAGCTGAATCAGCTCAAAGTAATGAATGAATGTTTGAAATAGTTAACGAATAAGTAAAGGATACACATTAGTTGGCTAACATGAAAAAAGGCTAAACATTTGAAATAGTTCATCTTAAAAATGATGTACAGACAGTCGAGATAGTTAACTAAAAATAAAGGTACTGACCAAGCAGCAACCTCTGTGTCTGGGAAATGAAGCCAATGCAGAAGTGCTGAAAATTGCAATTCCTTAAATGGCCACTTGAGGAATGTTATAATGTTCAGTTTATTTCAACTTAAACCAAAACCTTTAATTAGAGGCTTTGGTTATAAATACATAAATATCGAGGTAACATAATGCAGCTCAAGTGCAGTGGAAACTACAGTCTCTAAAATGAAACCAAAACCTCCCTGAAACCGTTTAAATAAAAAGTGAACAATATAACCTTCATGAAGGGAAGATTTATTGGAGGACTGTTGAATTGCACTGCATTAGTTTTTAGCTTGGTGTACCTAATAAACAGTTAACAGAGTAAGTGGTGAAAGAAATATTTAGAGATATTTAGAGGACTTATTTAAGTAAAAGTAGAAACACCATAGTCTAAAAACAGTAGAAGTAAAAGTTTTTTCAGCAAAATAAAGGTATCAGTGTGCAGAAACGTTCCTTTCCAAATGATGTACTAATAATAATATAACATAATATGTATTGCATTATTGAACATTATTACTTAATATTGTAATTATTGGGTAGTTTAATCAAGTATTGCATTGTAAAATCTTCATTTGAAAAGTAATTAGTGTCAAAAAACAAATTTAGTGAAGTAGCAGTATAAAATAGCCCAAAAGAAAATTTGATTATAATTATAACTTAATTATAACTGATAATAAAACTTTCTAGAAGTGTTAGCATACACATGGAATATATTATATTATTATTACTCCAGTACAGATTATCCTCTCCACCTGTCAGGGGTGCGAGGCACCTCCAAGCTCAGGAATGACCTTATCATTAGGTGGTTTTTAGACCTACGTAAGACCTAGAAAACTATAGTTCAAAGAACAGACTTTGAACCTGTGTAATGTATATATACGCAAGTAGGATATTTTATGGCTTCAGGGCTGGAAAATATGAGGGATATCCCCAAAACACTGCTGGAAACTAGAATCTAATCTAATGTAGGAATGTAGTTATGTATAACATCTTTTTTCACTTTTTTGCTTAGACTTGGATGAGAAGACAATGCCACTACCCACTAGACAGTTAGCAAACTTGAAAGAATTTACCCACCAACACTTCTAAAGCTCACTAATTAACATGTTGCATCTTATTTGTTTAATCTGTATGTACTCCAGCAAGAAGTTCTCCTGCAAGTCACTACTGCCGGCCAATAAATAGTCCTAGAACATAAACCTTGTACATAAAGTGTATTAAAAAAAATCTAAATGTGTACTGAGATTTGTCACAGGAATTTGCAAATATGTAAAAAGTACTGAAATTTGTAAATGTGTAGACAAGTCTGTAAGTGCGTACATAGATATTAACCACAGAAAAGTCCAAGAACGTTTCGCTCAAAGAGTTGAAAATTTAGAAGTGTCTATTGATTTTCCAACTTAATTCTTGCCTCATTTGAGGCCTTATAAACCGTAAATTCACCAAATTCAGTGCCCATACTGGTACTTTGCAAGCTACTTTAACTGTCGTATACCATTTAGGCTATCATCATATAAAGTGGTTGTGAATAGCTACTGAGGCATGAGGCAAAGACAAATTTGAAGGCTTATCAGTATTTCCAGCAAGATTCTTAGAGTTTTAATCCATCATTATCTGTACACAGATAAGCACCTCTTACAGGTGCCCATTACAAATCTCAATACACTTATGAATCTGAAAACAGATTTTGACGTGTACAGATCTGACTGCACACACATTAATTCACATTTTCCACTCACATTTGTGAATAGCTTTGCTACAGTAATGGCCCCATAGATGTCAATTAGTAAGTTCAAGAGGTGCTGGTAGTCTTTGTCTTTGTTTAACTAGACTGTTCTGCCTGTTTCCAAGCTTTATGCTAAGATAACTGGGTGCTGGCAGTAGTTTCATACTTGTGTTCTCATCTAGGAAAGAAATAAAAGTATTTCTCAAGCTGTCAGCTATTCCTTTAAACTTGAAGGAATCAGTCATGCCATCCATTCAGAGAAAAGAAAGAAAAACATTAGTCATTAGAAAAAGATGTGTCTGTGTTTGTCAGCTGTCACATCCTGTGACCTTCAGTCAGAGTTTCAGGATAAGATGGCTCATGATGTCATGTCCCAATGTGCAGCTTGTCGACATGTTGTGTTTGTGTACTGATACAAAACAAAGACGCCCTCCTTCGTTTCTTCTCTCAGGCAAGGTCGAGAACAAGGCTTCATTCTTCCTGTAAAGGTTGGAGAGGAACAGAGAGGAGAGGGATGGAGATTGGAGGGAGGGAGGGATAGTAAAAAAACAGGCTGTTCCAGGCGGCTGCAGCCTCCCTCCTCCCCCCTCAGACATTACTCATGGGGCTGACAGCTCATTGGCTCACATATGGAGGGTCTCCTCTGCTCTTATAGCTTTTTAGGAAGTTTGAGGATTTACAGGTTGTAAAAAGTCTTTACATAGATCCATATAAAATCCTGCACTTTTTTGTTCCTATTGAATAAAAAAATATATTTATGACATACAGTGCTGATGTGGACACACTATCTCATTCGATGTTTTTTCTCTATTTTTACATTGTAGCTTGAAGATATTACTTTGAAATAACACATATGCAGTGAACAAAATTGGTTTCCATATATTTTTCAGTTATTTATTTAAAATATACATGCAGAAAAACACTCCAGTTGTTAAGTTTAGTAACACGTAGTATAGGTGAAAACTCAAGAACAGAACTAGACTTGGCTGCAAGGTGGCAGGGAGTTATTCCACAAAAGCAGACTGAACTATCTGGCTGAAGAATCTGAGAGGTTGAGCCAGTCTTAAATACTCCAGGACTGAATGGATGATGAGGAACAGGTGGTGAGGTGATCTGGCAGGTGAGTGGGGAAACCCGAGGCCACGCCCAGCGCTACACAAAACACAAAGAGAAAGGCGAGAAACACAAGGGAAGGGAAAACAATGGGAAGGCAGACAGCCTCTTCATAACAATGGTGACACGACACTGTATAAATTCCACATATCAGGACCAGCCATGACCAATGTTGGACCGATGTAGGTCCAGTGTGTAGGATTCAGTGACATCTACTAATGTAGTTGCTGAAATGCAACCCATTGCTTCTTCCAACTGTGACAGAGATGCTACAGTAGAGGAGAAACATAAAAAGGCCCTGGGCTACTATAGAAGCATGGCGGTTCAACAACCTTATTTTGTAAACAGAGCCCCTTAAATCTGACACAGTAGACCTTTAAAAGGAATGTGAGAACGTTTACAAGGTTCTTACCATTATTAATGAAGCTATCACCTGCAGTTGGCTGACTTAGCTTAGAATAAAGACTGAAGACAAGGGGTAACAAAGGTTAAAAAAATCCCTCTGCAAGTACCTCTAAAGTTTGCTAATTCGCAAGTTATATCTCTGTTGTTTAAACCATACAAAACACACACAGTCTGTCAGTCTTACAGTCTTTATGCTAAGCTAAGTTAGCAGACCGCTTCATACTAAGTGTAGAGACATAAGAGTGATGTTGATCTTCTCCTGCAATAAATTGAATAAACATATTTCCCAAAATGTCAAACTTTTTCTGATGTGTTGACTTGTGTTTTTACTTAGACTTCATTACATTTATATGACACATGTGTAGGCTCATAGAAGACAATGCACTGTTTGGTCATGTTTCAGATGAAGTAAAATGATTCAATATTGCACAAAAAAGGAAAACATTACTGAATAGTCCAAACAATAAATACAGATTTCTCCCATTACTTATCCGATTTATCTTGTGGGCCTTTGCAGGGGACCCGTCGGAGGTTGGAAACCGATGGACTAAACTAAAGAACTGTATATAGTGTAAACAGCCTCACCTCAACTACAACGGTAAAATGTTATTTACACATTGATGCGTGAGTATTAACAATACAATAATGTGTTATATAATAATATGGTATTCTGTACTTCTGTACTTTCCCTTGTAAAGACTTGTCATGTCCACTAGAGGGCAGCACAGCACAGGCTGTGTCAGTGTGTAACAATGTTCCAACAACAAGTGAAGCAAACATCTGACTGTCGGTGTGAGCTGTCTTCTTTTGACACACTTAAATACACACAATCTTTATTTGGCATTATGTATTTTTCATAAATGCATGAATGTAGATTAAAGTGACAAAAATATTAAACAAAGTATGTGGGGCTGACATCACCCATGGTGTGAGTTATTCTACACCTTTACCTTCAAAATAAAGTAACGTGAATCACATTTTTATTCATTTCTAATCTTTCACATATTTTTTCATCATCCATATGTGTTTTCATAGTGTAGTAGTTATCACATCTGCTTTACACGCAGAAGGTCCTGGGTTCAATCCCCAGTGAAACCAATGATTTATAGTTATTCAGTAAATAAGTCACACTTTGAAGAGGTGAGGAAAAGAATCTCAGTCCACGAGCACTTGGCTTGAGAACCAGAGTTTTCCTGGTTTAAGCTAAGGTGCTTTTGAAGAAGGCACTGAACTAACCTCAACCTAACTGCCTAACAATGTCATTCTTCACAATAATTGCACGTTCTTGTGTCTGTATGTGTAATATTACTGTTGTGAAAAAAATGTATGTCCCCCTCAAAGCAATTCATAAATGAATTCTTATTCTTGTTCTTTTCATGAGCTCAGAAAAACAGTCCTATATTTATCTTTGTGACACAAAGTCATTCATGGTCCCAAGAGCATGAATCCTAAAGACTTTGGTGATCCTCGTCCTCGGTAAATGGAGGTTAAAAAATATGGCATCAAGCTCCTTTGATAGCATAAAATTGTGTGATTTGGTTCAAGAGAAGTTCAAAGAGTGGTGTAAGAGAAATTTACTGTTTTCCTCACTTTCACAGATTCAGAAACTTATAATCAGTATCAGACATGATTCTTAAATACCTTAGGACAGACTTTTTTTTATGTGTTTGGTGTAGTGTTTTGGGGTTTAATTAACATAATTCTAATGGCTTTGGTGATCCTCACACTTTTCCTCTAGTGCCACCATATGTTTTTGTCTTTTGTTGAAATATCCCAACAACTGTTGGAGGAATTGCTGTGAAATTTGGTACAGCCTGAATATACTAGCCACAGCTATGCTTGCTTCTCGGATGGTCCAGTAAGTTTGGAAACCTCTTCAAAGCAAACCCTTCTGATGTCGAATTGGTGGGGGGGTTGGTGGTATCCCGGTGTCTGACCATCTCTGTAATTTTCCAAAACTGATGATCTGAAAAGTTGCACAACGATTTGGAGTGGAGTAAAAAGCCAGCTGTCACAGGGAGGGATAATGGCACCGTACATATTTTCAGACAGTCTTTCCTGGAAGACATTCATAGTGTTGTACTTGGGTATACAGGTGAAAAATGAAAGAAATGCTTGTATAAAGAGTGAAAAAAAGAGAGCTACAGAGAAAATTTGGCTTGTTTCTCGCCTTTGCATGCCTGGTTAATCCAACATTCAGAAATAGTCGGACACAGTGGCGTCGGAGAGGTGTTGGGGGAGGAGATTTCTGAAGCCATTTGACCATCAGACACGTTAGTCTGGACAGTTTGACAGTGTAGATACCAGGAATCATAGAAAGAAAGAGGGATGGCATAAAACAAACGTCCCCTGCCTGAACAAATTGAGAATGTTGCGGATATATGAAATGAGTCTTAACCTCTTCAAACTTTAACCCTAAAACAGTCTGAAATATATCCTCTCTTCGCCAAAATAGTCACAGCCAACGCCTAGAACTTCATCTCTAACTGGTCCTCAAAAGACAGTAGCATGCAGGGCCAGGGTGGAAAATCAGGAGAATTGGGAAATTTCCCAGTAGGTTGCTTCACTTTCACTTCACTTTTGAGCCAGTTGGGGAGAAAAATATTGACATTTGACACGTCTTCTCTTAAAGTACACAGGTTCCGCATGCTATGCCTGACACCACAGCCTCTGCATGTGTTGCACCATGTGAAGCCGTGATAGTGTCGGTTGGGTCCATAAAGCCCATCTTTTCCAAAAAGTTTTCTCAGATTGCCTACCAATAGCTGGCCCTACCATAGCGAGAAGCGTCAGGGAGGAGGGACAGGAAGAGGCCAGGAGGGGCTGAAAAGGCCAGGTTAAAAAAAGAGGTCATGACCACAGGGACAGGTAGAGAGGATAACAATAAAGTATATAAACAATATGAATTAAAGTAATTTAATGTAAGAAAGAGCAGATATGACAGCAGTACATGATAAACCTATATGCCTTGTTTGCCACTCTGGTAGCATATAAGAGTGCACGCACACACACACACACACACACACACACACACACACACACAGTGAAAGCTCCTGAATTAGATATGCTTGGAGGAAGCATTCACATCACACACTGATGAAGTCTTAGTCAACTGTCTGTCACACGAGAGAGTGAAAGTCCCGGAGGCCCGCGCTCCTCTCCTCTCCCGGAAATATGTGCGTGTGTTAGTGTGTGTGTGTGTGTGTGTGTGTGTGTGTGTGTCTTCCTGTTGTTTTAGATTCCTCTTCACTCCCCCACTGCTGCCAATCCATGACCTCTGACCCCCGCTGAACCCAGCTGTCAGCTGTCATGGCCTGTGTGGGACAACTCTCTCTCTCTCTAATTCAACTTTTTTTTCTTTTCGTCTCAGTTTCGTTCCCCTTCTCTGCTCCACTTCTGTTACACTGCAGATATTTCTGTTGTTAGGAGCACTTTTATTACTTCAGGTGAAAAGTAATTAAGTACATTTACTCAAGTTATTACTTCGGAGATTGATGAATTATTTGCAGTTTTACATTAAAGACACATGATGAGATTATAAAATGCAACTCAGTGTTAGCGATCATACAGTAGAAAGAAGTGTCTGGTTGGGGTCCTTTATTATGTTTCAGATGTCTATCAGTTATTTTCAGTCCCACAAAAAAGTGATTTACAGACAAACCCCTTGCATTGGTTCCATTTCAATGACTGTTTGAGGCCAAAAAGGTAAAGTTATCCAACATTTCACAAAAATATACATTATATTTGAAGAACTGCACAGCTGCCAAAATCCAGATGAGAGAAGTCAAGTCAGATTTTTTTTATTTTGCCCAAAATCACAAATCAAAATTCCCCTCAGGAAGCTTTATGAGCATGCAACACCCTTTGTTGATGACCCCTGGGTGAGGAAAAATTCCCCCCAAAAATCTTTTTAACGGGGAAAAACATCCATCCATTCTGGAGCTGATGCCAGCTGACTTTGGACGAGAGGCAGGGTACACCCTGTTCATCACAGGGCTGACACGCAGAGACAAACCACCCAGAGAAAAACAACACTCTTAAAATGACTTCACCAATGAGATCAGTTTTTTTTTCTTCTAAATTTAAGTTTAATCTTGAACCCTGTGGTTTCATAGTGTAGTGGTTATCACATCTGCTTTACTCGCAGAAGGTCCTGGGTTCAATCCCCAGTGAAACCAACTCTTTATAGTTATTCAGTAAATAAATGAACACCAAGTCTTAACTCATACACTTTGAAAGATGGGGACTAGACTAACAGTATAAACATAAATCTAAAAGCAGGTACTCACAAGTCTAAGGGCACTGAATCCCGATCACTTTTGAAGTGATGATAGCTCACTCTCTGGGCACTTTAGAACTGGAGGTTTACCACTGTACCTGCATCAAGGTACCAATAGGAACTTGTAAATCGTGGGCTGTGTTACCATTTCACCAGCCAAAATCAACAAATCAATGATTCTACCAGAAAGCTGCTACCATATGCGAGTCATCCTGCATGTCATTATTCTACACATATGATCATTTCCGTGTACAGAACCAAAACAGCATAAGGACAGACGAGGACACGCCACCAGAGGAAACACATTTTTAGGGGTTACAAGCAGCCAAAAAAACTCAGCACCTGGAGTTGAGTCACTGCTGACCAACAACCCCACATGTTGAATCATCTTATCGCTATGGAGATAGATATCAGTCCTTTGAGGCTCAAACTGCAGTGACCAGAGGAGCTGCTCTCTGCTGTCCGACAGAACACATCCGGGGAGTAATGGACGCATAATTCGATAGCAAAAATTATGTTTTTGTGACCAGAACTAAGCACCACATTCGGCTGAGGACAGTTCAGCCTGACAGTCTCACACAGTGTTGTTCACCTGAGATTCACCACTGTAACAGAGTCATTTGTTTTCTGTACACCATAGAACATCATTATAGATAATAGAACAAAGAGTTTTACAGCAGGTTGCAAACGAGGACCAGGAGTAAAAAATAAATACAAATAAATAATGAAAAATAAACCAAAATACATGAAAAATGTATTCATGAGCAATAATGAGAGACAGCGCAAATATCTACATCTGAACAGAAATAAAGGCAAATATAAGGTCATGTATCCTTAATTGTTACATTAAAAGCATAATGACTTCCACAAAACAAACTGTAGGCTATGGCAGAAGAAGTATTCAGATCAGTTACTTACGTGAAAGTACCAATGTAGTCTTATAAGTAAGATATGTGTTAAAATTTTAGTAGAGAAAGAGCACAAAGATATCAAAATATACTTAAGCTCATTATGTAGAATCTCCTATTTCAGAATCATTACATCATATTATTGATTGTCACCATAGTCTGAAAAAGTCTCATCATATCTAAACCCCTACAATTTATTTGTTAATTATATTGTGGATTATAGTTATTAAGTAAAATGTAACTAAAGTTATCAAATAAATCCAGTGAAAAGTATATTTACCTCTGCATGTGTCAGCTACTGTGGTGGAATTAATAAAAATACTTAACTAACAAGTTGTTTTTTTTCAAATTGTCTAAAGCTTGCACTCGAGTACTGTACTGAGTATAGGTACTTAGTTACTTTCCACCACTATAAATTGTAACCACATCAAAAAATATGTCAGTCTAACATACTGTGTAATGTCAATGTGTTGTTATGTTTTAAATGAATTAAAATACAATATTAGAAACTACATTTTGACTTCTGAGTAAAATGAGTTACTTTATTAAAATATTATTTCAGTTACAGACTTTAAAGACTGTTAGACAAATTAACCTTTTTGAAGAGGTAGTAAGTAGATAAAGTCATTTTTCTGAATGCCTGCACACTGAACGTTGTGGGATGAAGTCTTCTTGTAGCAGCAGCTCTTCTCCACACAGGGGAGGTAACAGCTTCTCTTTAAGGAAGAATCCAAACACACAAACAGGGATTGTCTCTTCTTATTATTTATTTCAGCCTAAAACATAAAATCTCTGTCATGCATTTTGTCTTCTTTTGTTGTTCTTGTCATGTTTATATATTCGCAGAAAAACATATGAAGATAAAGTGACTTCAGGAGAAGTGGGGGGCAGCTGACTCGCTGAGATGTTTTGAAATCTTACACTAAATGTCCTCCCTACTCTCATCAAAACTCATTACCTCTCCTCATATACATAATCCTCATTAATCCTACTTGTACTCACGAACAACGTGTGAAAAAAAGAGGAAGAAAAAAACACTCTTTGAAATGAGAGTCCGCTTCATTCCAGCTTTGGCGCCTCCAGACAAAAATATCTCAGGATACCATTAAAAAATGTCAAATTCAATTATGCCTTTCTCTCTTTTGGTCTTATTAGACATCACACACAGACACACACACACACACAGACACACACACACACACACACACACACACACACACACACACACACACACACACACACACACACACACACACACACACATACTCACACCCACATACACCCACACACACTTATGTAAAAAGAATGAAAGGAAGAGGAAGTCCTGAGGGCTTTAAAAGCATGATTGGGAGCGAGCTCTTGTGCTGGTGAGAAAGGAGAAGGTGAATAACAGGCCTTGGTAGCGGGTCCACCAGCACAAAGTGGAGTGGAGAGCTCCATTCTCCCTGCCAGAGAGGGAGACCCCTCACGGGGGGTGGGTGAGGGCCCAGAGGGCCCTCGGCAGCCCGGGACCCTTGCTTAATGAGAAATTCCTGGGGATTTAGAGGGGCGCAGAGGTCTTCATTTTCTCACTGTGCCCACAGGCCCCCGGTAGCGGGGTGGTGAGGATTCTCTTTCAGCCCTGAAATGTCCCCAGAGGAAGGGAGAGTCCCCCCCCATTCAACCAGAGCAGGGGCCCGCCTGCCTGCTGGATTATGTATATGAGATGTGGGTTGCAGGATCACAACCTGCCACCTTCTGCACACTGCAAAAAATGTCATGTCATTTAAAGCTGCACCTGCCCACACAAAGTGGGGGCTTCAGCAGGGAGGAGATGCTGTATGTTCACACTGATGAATGTCAGGCGAAAAACATCAACGAGAAAATGTTCCAGCACAGGAAGTACAGAGGAAAACAAGGCATGTGCCAACACTCAGTAGAAAATAAGCGTAACATGTAAATAACATGGAATTATCACTTTTTCAAGGAATGTGCTTATCGCATATCTAAGGAAAGATACAAAATCAAAATATAGACCCACTTAGACAACATGCATGACACATTTTAAGAACAACAGAAAGGATACTTGTAAATTTTTCTCACAACTTCTTCTCTTTCTCCACTTTTACATACTGCTGGGATGTCAGTCCACAGTGTGTGGCTCCATTTATGAGCGAACATATTAAAGTGATAATAGTATTTTACTGTATCACCATCTGAGGAACCTCAGATTGTGCTCGAAGGAGACGTTTTTTCAATTCTTAAAAATTACATTTTGAAAAGATTTTACCAGCATAACAATTACAGCATGGTGAAGGTTTAGAAAAACACTGTGGTCATGGTTAAAAGAAAAACATACTACACACCCAGTCCAAATAGTAGACAAAAGTAAAGTAGACACAAAACTAGACCCACTGACATTAGATCACGTCTTCATCAATGTGCTGTGCTGCTGAGGCACAGAATTCACTGTTCATAATTAAATCAAGAATGTTAAGGAAAAGAAAAGTTAAGTATGTTACCATCTTACAAATAGTTGGTTATTAGTAATTTTGCTTGTAAGATATTCACTTAACTCAAATCATAATTGTAAAAATCTGGGGTACCTGATGCAACTTTATGCAATGTAATTTAAACATAAAAAAGTCAGCAAAAACGTGAAGATGATGAGGAGTAGGATCCCGCTCATCCTGACAAACATGGAGATGCTCAGACAGCCATGTCATGCCATTACCTTCAGGCAATGCAATATATATTTGTCTGTTAAGATGATCATTGTGTCAGATTAAGTGATTATGGGCATGATTTGACTGAGAGACATAACAAACTACATGCTGATTCCCGACCAATCATACCATTATTCACAACCTGCATCATAGACAGCAGTGTGTTTGATACTGGCTGTCTTGTGCCTTGAGAAGTCTCAAAAGGTAGGAAAAGTTTCACCTCTCTGCACAAATTCTGACACATATTTCTGTTGGGATGTTGTGATTTATCCTGGATGTTGTTGTTAAAAAACAGACAAATTAAATTAGAATAACCAGAAAAAAATGATGGATGATTTTGGAAAACAGGCCAGGGGCAATAAATCTCTTCACCACACTGACAAATCTTTAGATCATTGAAATTTACGATTTAAAAATGATCGTGTACACTTTGTTTTCAGTCCACTCTCCTCTGGCTGTGGGGGATAGGAGCCAGATCTTACCCTTGCGGGAGTTAATTCTCCAAGTGTCTAATTATAAGAATGAACGAGGCATTGAGGGGCTGCTTGGATTCAGCTGCCCCTGTCAGAGCCTCCCAGCACCAGGCCTTTGGACCTGCTCTGGCCCCTGGCTGAGACACTCTTACAGTTGGCCCCTCGGCTGAGTTTCAGGGCTAGATGGCCGGGGCATCAGACATTGTGTTGAGAGAACTCTTGCTGAGGATCATCTTGACTGCTGACACAAACAAACCCCAGTTGGATGTTTGACGGCTTCACAGGTAGAGAGACGGCGTCCTCTCTCCAGGACTTAACTCCTCAGGAAGCCAGTATTCATGTCAGAGCATCAGGGTAACGGTGCAGCTCAGAAGAACGCGTCACCATCTGTGTCTGCATTTTAGATTCAATATTATAAGCAGGCCTAAGTAAGAATTCAACAATCTATCTATCTATCTATCTATCTATCTATCTATCTATCTATCTATCTATCTATCTATCTATCTATCTATCTATCTATCTATCTATCTATCTATCTAAAAACATGTTTTGGGAAACAATCATTTGTTTAATTTAGCCTGGTTGGGTCACATAGTTTTCATAGATGCCATGAAGACCTGAAGAAGAGGGTTGTTTCTCTTCAGTGGCAGTAAAAGCATGTCAAAGCATGGAATCTTTGATAACTGTGCTATATTCAGAGCTTATTGAGGGCAGATGAACAGTAACATTAACGTTAACCTCTCTGAACAGCAGGGCTAAGATTATGTGGTGCCACGGTAACTCTTTCAGAGGGGCATGAATGTTCTAGTGACTGTCAAAGCTCCACCAGACTCCCTGTCTATCGGGTTAACTCTGACAACCAAGACTTTCCACAAACCAATACCAGTAAGGCAGTTGTTGGTTTACTTACTCTTTCATGACACCGTCTCTTATGGAGACGTCACGGAAAAGGTAAGACAAGTCAGACTGTATGGTTGTTAACCAAGCTGTTCATTTTAAACATCAATCTCAGTTTCCAGACCAACTTCTTAGCTTAACTTTGACCCACTGGACTTGTGCATAGTTGTGTGAAAACAGTTTCCCTGATTGTCTGATTACTTTTGGTCAAATGTTGGTTCTCCAGTTCAGTCAAACTGTCCACTGTTTCTCTAAAAAGGCAAAGAGAAGAATGCTGGAGAAGAATATACACCATCAAGTAGATTTTTCACAACCTAAAGAAAGTCTCCCTGACTGATCTGAACATTAATAGATGATTTTTAATGGTTAATAGTATAACATAAACACTTTAATAAGTATTAAAGTAGCTTAATGTCTTTGAGACAAACACACGTTCAGCTGGACTGTGCTGGTCAGTGCCACTTTAGAGCCAAACAACCCTCCTTTTTAAACCCAAAGCACAGCCGGAGGCTTTGGCAGAAAGAAATGATCTCCAGTCGGGATCTCAGCATGAGCAGCAGGCTCTCTGTGGACACGGCTGCAGAAAAGCTTGGGATCATTATGCATCTATTCTGGTGAAAGAAAACTAGGCTTTCACTTAACTATTAAGTACAGAAATGGCTGAACATCACTTTCATCTTAACACTGTTTGGATTAAACTACAAGCTTTTTATGTTTTAGAAAAGGTAGTTTCACTTAAAAAACTTATAAAATGTGTTTCTAACAGCAGTGTTTATATTTTCCTTTTTTTATTGAATAAAAACATGATAAAAACTAATAATATAGTCATAAAAAACAGCAGTTTTAAAAGACTAAAAATACAAAAAACCTGAGTAATGTGACAAGAATCTGGTCTTAATAAAATTTGTGCATCACTGTCAAACCCTTGATGTCCGCATGTGACGCTGAACATCAACCACCAGGTTTTATTTCTGTTCTGTGGACACAGCGACCATCAAATACAGGCTTTAAATCTTTCTGAACACACCACTTGGAGATCCTTGAGGACCAAATCCAGAACAAACAAGAGGAAAAAAGGTGGAGAAGTACTGCTTTCTCCCTCCGGCTAAAAATTAAACATCCGAGAGCTGCTTTTTCACTATTTAGCACAAGTGTAAAGAAGTCGTCTTTGCAGGAGAAATGTCCAGCTAATTAGTTTGTTAAGATAAGAGAGGGTGTGAAGGGAGAGACAGGGAGAGAAATTTCCCCTTTCTTTCATTCCAGACAGGTTAAATGTGCAGTTAGGCTCGGACAATGCAGCCGTCTTTTCACATGCAAAGATGAGGTATATGGAGAGAGCCGGGTTTTGTGGCCGGTGTTCAGACTTCAATTGAGAGGCACCAAAGCGTGACGGTATCCCCTCCCATGCCTTGCACTTATCCCTCCCCTCCTTGCTTCCTTCCTTCATTCTCCTCCACCATCCCTCTCTCCCTGCATCCACGTTTCCCTCCATCATTCTGCCTCTCCTTTCATTTTAGCCCAGTATCCACAACAATTACATTAACATTGGATGATAAAGGTGGGACAATAGGGATTGTTCATAGGAAGGAAATTGAAGTTTGTGTCCCGTCACAGTTCTTGTTCCATGTTTACCTTACCTGAACCATTATCATACCATAGCAGCCATGTACAGACAGACAACTTTTAGCTTCTAGAAAACCTGCAAAAGAAATTAAGTTAATCGTACAATATACCCAAGAGGAGGAAGATTTTTATTCAAACATCCCACTTGAGTAGATCAGAGATAAAAAACTTTTCTGGCATGGATATAAATCTACTTTTTTGAAGCTCTAATAGTTTTTGAGTTCCTGTTAGTGGCTGTTTCACTCATAATAACTGGAGCGGTACATCCCATCTGAAACCAGCCCAACGGAGATAGAACAGTGGTAAGACAGGAATGGATTGTGGAAAGAAAGAAAGGAGGGAAGGGGAGAGAAAGTTTGAGGGCTGTAGTGAGGAGGGGGGATACTGGGTTGCTGTCATACAAAGAGCGAAGCCGTGAAATGGTGCTTATAAAAGCTCGGCGCTGGTCGATTCATTGAGTTGTCAATCTGCCCGGCAGGTCCCCTGTATGATGAGACCTGTCAGAGAGCCACAGAGACCTGGAGGGGTGGGGATGACCTAATGCTAAATCACCTCCCTCCCTTTTCTCCTCTTAGGGGCTTGAGTGACACCCCCACTGGCCCACAATACGACCCCCCGTGGCGCCGTGGCAGCAGACGGGACGGACCAATCAGGATTCTGGACATGGGCTCACTGGACAGTGGGGAAAACCAAACACTGGGAGACACTCAATATCAACATCTAATGGAAGAGGCCCTTCTGAAGTATCAATCATAGTGGTGTTAAGATTTTTAGCTAATATCATTTGTCTATACACAAGAGGCCTGTTGAGTTTGACAGAGCTTCAGAGAGGCCAAATCAGCCAAAGACAGAAAAATGAACTTGTCATCGGGAATATGTGGGTGATAATTTTCACTGTAAGTCTGTAATGGAGATGTTTGTATTGTATTGTATTTCATGGAGAGGCATTCAGGCAGTTTTCAGGTTTTTCAGTTATTCAGGTCTTGATCAAATGCTAAACCACCATAGACTGCTGCTTTCAACATGCAGAGGTTCTACTTCTACTCTCAGCTCTTGGCTTTGTTCCTACCGGACACCCAATGAGAAGATGTATCCTGATCAACCTGCGAGGATGCCCAGAGGCAGCTTTGACCCGTACAATAGATAGCAGCAGTCCCCTATCCTGTAAAATAAGGTTAAGGGATCAGTCTCTGTTCACCTCAACAGATCAAGATATTTAAAATTCTTCATTTGGAGCAGTAACTCCCAACAGGAAGCTAAAGTACTGTGGCCCCAGACTTCTTCACAGTTCACCACAGTGTGCATTATAGGTAACGGTCCAATGAAGCAAAAAGAGCTACATCGTCAGCAAAAAGGCAGAGTTCACCTAACCTCCATTCCTCTGAGTTTGTCAATGAAAGTCACAAACAAAATCAACAGTGCAGTGTGAACATAAACAAACCAAATATGAAATGCTGCAAAGTTAATGTTTCGAGAAAGAAAATTAGCCGATTGCATCTTCAGAAAATATTTTGTTTGCAGCTTCATTTGCCTAATTTGCAGTTTTTCAGACAGCGAGTGGGCAGGTGGCGACAGAAACAGCTTCACCCACTGGCCTTTAGTTCTCTGTCACCTCCTTCCACCTATCACACCATCTCTTTGTCTGTCTCCGTCTCCCAGAGTTCAGCTCTGGACCAGACGCATTGTCCTCTTTGATGACTTGACGTCTCTGTCTGTCACCGAGACGCAGACACAAAGACACGCACACACATACCAGCACACCCCAGTAACAGTCTGGCATCCTGACAGATTCGCTTTGAAAGGTTACATGTCAATCTGATTTGACAACCATGATAAAGACTTTTAGCTTCACACCCCTCTCAATTCAACGCCAGATAAAAGTGTTGTGAATCGGCATCACCATCTTGGCAACGGTGGCAAGGAAAAAGTTGATGGTGTTGGGTTTTTAGATTTAGTTTAAAAATATTTAAACAAAAGATTCAATGAACAAAGTAAATCAGATAATCAGTATTCTCACTCATAAATGTATCCACAATATTGGCTTTTAAGATGATCTTCCACCTCTATGAAACATAGAATCTGATATGAATGCATTTCAAAACAATCTGTCCCCAGCATAATGTGCATAGGCTGTCTTTTTGGTGACTTCTTAGTTAAGGAAAAGACTGACAGGCCTAAAGAGAAGTTTTTATAGTTTCCCAGGACAGCCTGGTGGAAATCTATGAAGGCAGTTGGATATCCTGCTTACATTAAAAAATCTATATTTTGCTTACTGTTACTTGAATGTTTAAGTTTCATGATGCATAGAGTTTGACACCAGAAGTCTCTGAGTTGAAGACATAGGAGCATGACTTTGCACGTAGACATAATACATTTGTTTTTCAGAATATTAAATTGGACTTTTTTGGATAAAAACCACACGAGGCTATTAGAATTATTATTCAGAGAGTATTTTCACATGTCTTTAAACATGTCTGGATGGGATCTTTAACATTTATATTACAAAGAACTTCAGTCAGCCACAAAAGAGGCTTCCTTTCTAAAACACAACTCAAGTCTTTTATAATTATCCAGCTAGTGAAAAGTATCGCCTTTAAATGACCAAATAAAATGTATTAAAGCATAATTGTTTTTTTTGCATTTTCTCCTCGACTTGTTAAACTGTTGGATGGAGACAGTGGTTGATAGAAAGAGACTACGGGGTGAGCTGCAATAAATGTCCATGTTTGAATTTGAACTGTGAACGCTGCCTTGAAATCTTATTTCATAAAGAGAGAAGATGTCTAAAGTGCTTCGAATGCACAATAATCTTAGATATATATATATAGATATGGTATATGGTAACAAACAAGGCTATGTCCATTTTGTTCCTGTTTTACATGGACATAAATCTTCTGTATGTTCCTGAACTGTCTGTCTGGTGTCTGCTTGTGTTTGGTTTCATGTTAATACTATAATTTGTTTAAAATGTAAAATGCTGTCTTTACATTTGAGATTCAAAGTTGAGGAGAGCTGCTTAAAGGAGAAACAGACGGACGACGGATTTGCATAGGGTAGGGTAATTTGTACTGTACAGCATTATGACAGAAACAAACAGATGATTTCCAGTGACAGTTTTCAGTGTCTACAGTCAGCCTTCTTGGTGATTTGGGTGAACCTATCCTCTGATATCAAATAAAGCATAGTTCCCTACTTCTTCTGTCGGCTTGAAACACACACAAAAACACTGATGTTGGGTGATTGTGAAAAATGAAGATTATGATCGATGACACGGCAGCCAACATTTAAAAATTCTTGCTTTCTTAAATTCATGTGGCAACAGCAATATGAAGCTTAAGATTACAGCAAATGAACTATGACTACGGCATGGTTAGAGCTTGGCAACAAAAACAGGTGGTTAAAGATGCTGTAATCATCTTTTCATAAGGGATGACTTGTGGGGACAACACCACAAAGAATTATCATCAGACTCTGCCTTCATCACAAGCATCTTTCAGCATCTTGTTTTTGTTTTCTGTCCAGAGGTGTTTTCAGTGTTGACATCCTAACCTAACTTATACACACGTTGTTGCCTTCGTTAACTAGGCAACAACATGTATATTTGATAAACAGTCTACTATAAAAACTTTTTGAAGGAGCTCATCTGGCATGTTTAATCAGAAAATGTGTGTTTCTTTAATCATGATTAATGGCTTACCTCCGAGCGTGTCCTTGTGTGGCAGACTGAATTATATTTATGAAGTTAATGATCCACTCCTGATGCATATCACGCTGTACTTTTTACAACACACTTGTTTTTATTTTTTTAAATAAGCTCTTCCTTCTTGTGAATTCAAAGAGACGTGACTATTCTTCAGTCTTGGCTCAATCAAGCTGTGGGAGGACATTTCAGGAATACTTGCTAAATAAAAATGGTCTAGTAAAGTTTTTATGGTGAATCAAAAACCTTGTGGCATGTGTTTTTACGAGCAGTAGACCACTGTGTCACACACATCCCTCTCTCATCCTCACACACACACTTATAGTAAAGGCCCACACACACAGATCTGCATGCAAAAACAAGTTATTTTTATCCGGCTGTCACAAACAGTGAAAAATAGGCTAGAATTATAAACACTCTACATTAGAAAACAGTTGTTTTAGTCTTCGTTTCCTTTTTAGTCATGACTAATCAATAGAGAATAATGAAGTATTAAAGTCCCCATGAAGTCAAAATTGATCATTTATGGCCAAAATTTATCACATAAGTCTAGTGCTATATGTCACCTATACTCCAGTATCTGGCCCATCAAAGACAAAAAAGTAATTCTTGCTTCATTTCTTCATGATATTTTAGACTTTCTCATAAATGATAAATGATAAAAAGTTGTTGACGACTCATCCTGCACTTGGGAGTGTATACTTATACATCCAATGAAACTTACTTGTGATGCTGCTGGAGCAAAGTGTTTCCTGCTTGATACAGTTTATGAGTGATTCTGAGGACCTGGCAAGAAAACCACCTCTGTGGGCTACCGTGTTCCCTGCTGGCCTGGCCACCCCTAGTTTCAGATGTTGTGGGACCAGATATGTAGATGCCACACTAGAACACAACACTACCTGCAATGTGGGTAGCTACTTTCTTAGCTAAACACACTCAGCAGGAGACCTGTAAAAATGCTATTTCATGGCCACTTTATCGTATCATTTGAAGTGTTTGTAACATAACATAACTTGATTCCTTTATGCATGTATATGCTCTTTAATCTACTTTCTTAAATGTATTCTTAAATTGTAATCCTGTAAAGTAATCCCCATTTTTCACATGTCACATGTAATCCATTACTCCCCAAGCCTGGACAAGTTACTGCTTCCTATCAAACTGTCCATTCTTATGCCAGTTTACAATGATAACAGTGGCAGATACTGTAAAATTCTTACTCACAGACAACGACAACCGTAGAAAACACATTAACGAAGGCTGTTCTTGTATTGCAGTGTAAAGCTGTAGTAAAAGTTAAAAAGATTAGACTGTTATTTCATTCTAACATAACCCTTTTTAGCTCAAATACTTTTCATATTTAAAGTCACAAGAGGACTAACTGGTGTGTCTGGTGATTTTGGTGTTGGGTAATGGGTTTGGCTGGAGTGTAACCTTCCTTGGACATGGATGCTAATGTTAGCCTAAACTCTCACAGCATCCAAGGTTGGCACGTTGGGAAAATATGACACTGTTGATGTGCTAATAAACTTTTAAAAGCACAACCTGCAACCCTGTAAATCAAAATAGCTAGCTAATGATGTCCTCCTTGGCCTTGGAAGGAAGCAGTAAGCAAGTTAGGCAGACATGCCAAGAAATGTAGCTCGCACAATGTCAGTTGCTCTTACTACAACACCAGCGTCCACTGATTCAGTGGAAAACTTAACACGGGCGCCCACTAGTTACAGTTGCTAAGCTATGACTGGACAATAGGTGTTTGTGGGAGGTTTTTTAGTAAATGGTCAATTGAGTTTACTCCTCTACAACAACAAATAACATATACACCTCCAAAACAGAGTGGTGACAGAAAAATGCATGGCTTTCAGGGACAAACAGATTCCAGTGATGGGTTGGTGATGTGTGGACATCAGTAATGACAACAACAGCTTGTACCACAACATGTGGAACGACTTTGTTTGTGACTAACTGAAAAAGTTTCTTGTTCCTGGAGTTAAAAATTGAGAGTCTATATTTTACGGCCGTCAGAGGTGGGCGGTTTGTCCCGGCTTGGCTTGGCACGTCTCGGCTCAGTAGGCCCTCTGGGACTGGCCTTGTTTGTTTGGACAGCAGGCAGTAATGTGGCGAGTTGCAGCCCAGGAGACTGACCAGGAATGTGGCTGAAGGTCTCATCTGGCCTCATCAAAAGACGACCGTGAGCCTCTCTGCTGTCTCCTCTCTCTAAAAAACCGAAACCATCAACACTGAGATTACTGCGAGACCTCACAGCAGCGAACAGTTTAAAATACTCTTACTGCCACAATTAATGGATAAAGAAAGGAGATTCAGTCAAGATCCAAATTCAAATGATTGACCTATTGTTTTTGTACTTAATCCATCTTCAATCAACCTCTGGTTTGTGTCACGATATCCACGTAGTTTGTCAGTTATACCTTCATATGCACACTATCTGTTTTGAGCCTTATCCTGGATATATAACAGACCTGGTTTATTCATATCCCTGAAAGTTTTCTAACATTATCCAGGTTCCTGATCGTCCCATTCATCCCAGACAATCTCTATCTTTCTTTTTTTCTACAGAGGTACAAGTATATTCATTAACTGACATTCATGTCTGGATGTCCTGAGCACATTTGAATTTTACATTATACAACTTACAATGTAATGGACCTGCATTAAAATTAGTATAGCAATAAAGATATGTTTGACAGCTGGAAAGAAACTGCCTCACAGATGGTTTCTTCTAATATTTTTTAAAGTCGGTGTGGATATGTCGTAGCAGGAAGGTCTGGACAGGATTAAGACACACTTCCTTCATCCTCAGCATTAACTAAATACTAAAGTTTTCAACTAAGAGCAGCAGTTTAGAGGTGTGTTTGACCTGTACAATGTCACGGAAATAGATACAAAAACCAGAGCAGCGCTGCTCAAATCTCTCTGCTTGAACCTGCTGACAGCTGTCAGTCCTGGAGCAAACATCTGACTTCATTACTTATACCTGTCTATCAAACTACTGTCACCCTAACCCAAATGTTCGAAATTCATCTGAAGTGCTGAAATGCCCCTGCATTCCTACCCGGTTTGAGGCCAACCAGCCCACCATCTGAGCAGCACCTCCCCTTGACCCTCAAACAACAACTAGTTCGTCCAGATGACCTCGGCAAGGATGATGAGTATAATTGGATTAGGAGTAATAAGAATAACAAAAACTACAAAAGAAATCAGAAATCAGAACGCTCACAGCCTGTGGGTTTAGAATAAGCTGCTGTAAAAGCTCTGGACTAACAGAGAATTCAAACACCAAAGCAAAACATGTTTCGTCATCTTTTCTTTCAAGATATTTAAAAAACTGGAAGTGGGTTTGAGGCTTCACAAACACGCCTCGGATGTGGATAGTTTGTCTGGAAGCCACCATTGTTTTGATGAAGATGATGGTCCTTTCTTTTCTGCTTCTCTTCTTCCTCTTGAGCTGATCTTAAAATGACATGACAGTTTTTTTTAAAATACTTTGACTGCAACTGGTTAGCCACATTATCCTCAGTGTTGATTTCCCACTTTGGTCTTGATGGAAGTAGTAGTACAAAGTACAAATTCATGGTCCCCAGAGGATAAATTATAGTAACTTTTGTGATTCTCTGACATGTCTTCTTACCATCATCAGGTAACTAGCAAGTAGCTGTACTTCACTGTGTCTCAGATCTCATACTTCCATTCTTACACTCACCTTTTTGAGTACATAAGTGCGTTCACAATGTGCAAAATGCAGTGTACAGTGAGTACCTATTGTGGACAGTCAAAGGGTTGAGTTTGGAACATGGTCGAAGGGGAGGGAAGACCGGCGTTGTGAAAATGACTGCTGAGGAAGCTGCTGGAGTTGAAGCCATTGCGGTAAATACAGTGATATGCACATATGTTTTATATTTTTATTTGAGTGGTCAATCATTGCTGCTAATGCTCCGCAAAGCTGCAGTTCTGCAAGATGGTAACCATTACAACTGCTTAACATCAGCATCTTAGCATTGTCACTGTGAACATACTGGAACAGCCTGACACAGCTGCTCGCATGCTTGTAGATCTTTAGAAATCTTTACACAGTATGTGTCACAAATATTTTAGAACATTTTGTTGCTTCATCTTCAGCCATTTTACTGCAACTGCAACTGTGACTGTGTGCTCTGGATCTGAGTGACCTAAACTCAAAGACATGCAGAAAAACGTGGAAAAACTAAATAAAACAATCGGCTACATGTTCCTCTAACTTAAAGTTCATAATAAGCTAGAATCAAGTACCAGTGAAACAGTGACTTTCACAGAGAGCCCAGTATTTCGGGGAGTCTAGGCAGCTCTCTGCTTGGCTCCTGACTTCCTGCTCTTCCTCTCCTCTCACCTTTTAATTGGTCAGAGCAGCCGGCGGCCTGTCAGGACGTCTCGGCGCTGTGCGACGCCTGTGCTCCCTCCCTTACAGCTCAGACAAAAAAGCCTCTGTCTGCTTCAGTTTCCATGCTGAGCAACAGCGAGAAGGAACTTACCTGTTCTGTTCATGTCTATTGTGAGTTATGAGTTCATAAACATCTGCACCGGCCAAAAGTGTCTAATTTTAGCTACAGTATGCAATGAAGTTGCAGACAGTGTGAAAAAAAACTTAAAAAAAAACGTTTCGCACTATTTTCTGGAATTTCTTATTTTGCTGGGACTTTCCTCTGTCGGCTCGTAAATTCACCTTTAGCAGTAAGAATCTGACAAATGCTATATGCGTTACATTATCCAGTCATGGTTCTTTCATTTATCGTCATTGTCTGCTATACATTTCTAATACAGTCAGTGCACAACAGTGTGCAGCTTTAAGACAATATGGGTCCAGAAATTGGAGTTTTAACAGCTGATTCAAGTGCTAGTATCTTAAAGGATGTCACTCAGGATGCAGATTAGTTGAGATGAAGATTATTTTCACTCATGTTTTACACATATAGGCCTGAAATGCAACCACAAACACAAAGGGCTAATAGACATGCAAACGTGGAGAGATGTTGGAGTCATGGACAGCCATGTAGCTGCGACCTGCGAGCTGTTAACGGTTCGGTACCTTGCTCAACCCTCTGGTTCCCTACAGACTGATTTCATTAGCTACATTTACTTTTAGGGAACCTTTTATTTAATCAGAATCTTGTTTACACCTAAAACCCGACTTATTCAGAAAGAAATGTATCAAAAGGGCTTCATTTTACAACAGAAATAAGACAGGGAAGGCAGTCCTCAAGCGGCGAAGAGGAGCAGGGTACAAAGGTATTTATGAAATTTCAAAACCAGCAGTCTCAATCCTAGACCAATTCAAACCAGGACATGTTGACTTAAAATATGGTATTGATTTTGCTCATAGAAGAATAATCTCATAAAACTGATTCAGTGCAGAAGAACAGCAGAAAGCTAACAGCTGTGTATTCTTCGAAATCTGGATTCAGTTTAAAGCATTTTTCAAGCTGTTGTTTCTCTCTGATTGCTGACTGTGAAGCGTGCAGACACGTCACATTATCTCATAATTTTGTTTATCAATACCGCTCATGTACTGGGAATAGTGGGAATAGTCGGTCAGATGGATAACACTGGTGCCTCTAACGGCAGCCACTGCATGTTTCTCAGTGTTTATCTCTGCTCTGTTTCTTTGTCTCTGGATCATTAACGTCTTCTGGAGGAGACCCCGGTTGGTCGTCGTCTCCCTGTCTGTCTCTGTGTAGACTGACCCGTAGCTGTGTGGTCAGACGTTGGTGACAGTTTGAGCCTCCCGGTCACCGGGGCTCTTGCCAGACTGTCTCGCCCCCACGGCTCTCGAGACAGACAGGTGCCTGCAACTCAAAGCTCGCCTCAGAAAAATGAGCCAAAATACACGATTGAACGCTGATCACATTCACAGCCTGTTGGTACTTGTGACAAATATGTGTTCAGTTATTCAGCCGTTTATTGAATATCATTTGTATTGCTGCACATTTTTGTCTGTCAAAATTCTCAGTCATCCAGGTTAAATTATATCTAAAAGGATTAAGTCAAAGAGGATTAGATCTGCTTTAGATTCTTGAAGTTGTTTCCCCTCTTTCATCAGGAAAAGCTTTTGTAATTTTGGGTCTCGGGCTAGAAATTAAATCACTAAGCATCTTATCTCACCTTGAGAAGTCCTCAGTAATGTTACTAGAATGTCTCACAAGACTTCCCTCTTAAGACCTTTTCAAAGCTGCTGAGCTGCTGCAACTTTTACCGAGTAAAGGAGAGACCTTGTTGCTATAGATTATGTGTTTTATCTCCAGTTATTGATTGACAATGGACAGATTTTACTTATTTATTAATTGCAGTTGTTAATTATTTAATGTATAGTAATAAACTAATAAGCATTTCTAGTATCATGAATAATTAGGTTCATCAAGTTCATCAATGCCAATGTTGAAAACTGCTTTTTGTCAGTCACAAGTCATGTTTTCATCCAAATATATTATACATTTTAACTTGATTTTGAGTAATTTGCCAGAAGAAAATGTGAATGAATGCTTGTTTCCATCCACCAGAAAAACAAGAGGAAGATTGCGCCTCAAGACAAAGTCATTAGAAGAGCAGAGGTAGCTCAGTCATGTGGGCTAAATGTTCACTATGTCAGAACTTATTTTAAAAAAGATTCACTTGTGTTTTGCTGTTGCTACTTTTTCCTGTTGATTACTTTGTTGCAGACAATATGTCACTTATCCTATAAAGCAGGTAGCCCTCTGGCTGGTCAAATAAAAATTCCACTGGTGTGGAGCACTGAACAAACAGCATTTTGTTTCTGAGCTTCAATTTTAGTGAAATTGTATCTGAATTTACAAATGTACAATTTGTCTTACAACTTAAACTTGCGATTACGTTGGAACAAAACCCAACCTCATGGCATTGGTGAAAGCGAGGGTCACTTTCCCTGCCGTCCTCCTCCTCCTCCTCCACTGATCAGAGCAGCTGGTCCTCCTCTTGTCTTGGAGGTTTGTTGTTGAAAGCCAAACAAAGCCAAACAAACAGAAGGAAACTGTCATCACTGGTACAAACACAGCAATCACAGACATACCAAAAAGATTAGAGTCACAAACATCTGTCTGATGTTATCAAGATTTCTACACGATATTGATGAATTCAAAGCTGCATTCTTTTCTCTCTCTCTGACAAAGCAGATCTGTTTGAAAATGCCGGTGCTCAGGTATATCTTCACGAACGAATACACACTTAGTGGTGTTTCAGGCTGAAACTGATGGCAGCTTTTTGGCATATTGATGCCAAACATATATGTTATTATATTAGAAAAATATGTAAGACGTTAGTGTGGATGAAAACTTTAAGCTGCTATAATCAATAGTCTTACAATAACAATGGGTCAGATAATAATGTGTAATGCAAAAGGATGCAATTACATGCATTATATATGCATTTTAAAGAAACAATAATGCATTTTGGGAAACACTAACATGCTTTTTTTTGCCACTCTGTATCTGTGTGTTAGTTAGCTAAAGCTGGGAGCTGATTATCTTACCTAAGCAGATGGAAACAGCTAGCCTGGCTCTATCCTGAGGAAGCAAAATGTGCCTATCAGCATCTTTAAGTTCACTAATTATTAATTGTAACACACAAACATTTCTGTTTGTGCAGACAGAATTCCTGTGCATACCACATCCACAAATAAAAAAATAGATACATGTTAATCAGTGAGCTTTGTTGGCATATTTGCGGACTTCTAAGTAAGAAAACAAATAAACATATATGACCAAAATGTCAAACTATTCCTTTAATTAACATGAACCACATGAACAGTCACTTCAAATGTATTCACATTACTCTAGACATGGTCTTATTAGAGGCAGCAGTTGCTTTTCTTCCAGAGACTTTGAGGCTCCAGTTGTTTCACCTACATCTGCGTGTACGACAGCGCTGCCAGTTTGTTTTAATTAACCTCCTACTGGGATCCTCTCTGGTCTCGAATGTAGAAGCTGCTGCTGCCCCTTCTGCCTGGTTGCAGGGGGGAGGGGACACCCCCAGTCTGGATCTCGCCTCTCTGTTTCAAAAGGGAACCAGTGCTCTGTACTTGTGCCCTATTAAACACAGACATACATGAACCGCAGCGCTCCAGACTCTGAATCAGATGTTCAAACATATATTTGATATGTCAGTGTTTCCTCCAGCAGAACAAAACAAAAAAAACAAAATAAAAGGCAAATGTTCTTCTCGGATGAGTCACGGTAAGTCTCTTGATGTGATGTTGGTTCTCGGCATGAGATGAGACTCCCGGGGAAATCCTTACCTCCTGGATTCTGGACACATGTGACTCTACATCATGTTTGACTTACCGAGGGCATGTAAACAAAATGTTGATTTGAAGTCTTTACATTCAACAAAGGTAACTGACTCTCCTACAACATGTTTGACTTACTGAGGGCATGTAAACAAAATGTCGATGTGTTTGAAGTCTTTACATTCAACAGTGGTAACTGTTAACTTGTTTGTTTGCCAAAGAAGTTTCCAAAGAGTTTGCCATCAGGGTGATTGATCTGGATCAGCTGATATCTTGTTTGCAAGTTCTCAGACATTGAAAGCTTAACAATGCTGGCTACATCGACCTGTTAAAGGAAATTATTTAAGTCAAGTTAGTTTCCTTGAAGTTTGCTGAAGCTTGGTAGCAAGACTTGGACCACATTTACACTATAGAATGCCCTGTGATCAGCATTGGCTCTTGCTCTCCTAAATCACCATTAAATGATAGCTGTGTGTTCCACGATAGCTGATGATGATGCAGAAAAGGGATAGTGGAAGTCAGTCGGATTTATCCTCTGCGCGATTATTAATTATCAATAAACAGAGAGTACAGCTGAGACTGACAGGGATATTATTACTTTTCAGGATATGCTCAACAACCAAAATACTGAACAAATTAAAATGGTGGTGCTAGATTAAAAATGAAAGGACCCCTGATCAGAGTCAGGACCTCCAAGTCTGAGGCCATGGTTCCCTGTGGGAAAACAGTGGAATGCTCCCTCCTGGTTGGGAGTGACCTGCCGCCCTAAGTGAAGTGAGTTCAAATATCTCTGGGTGTTGTTCCCAAGTGATGGGAAAATGGAGTGTGAGATGGTTCAGGGCTTTGGTGCAGCATCTACAGTGCTGCGAATGTTGTACCAGACTGTACAAGAGGGAGTGGAACTGAAAGCCAAAGCTCTCGATTTTCCAGTCCATCTACGTTCCTCTCCTATGGTCATGAGCCAACAAATGAGCTTCCCTTGCCGGGTGGCTCGGCTCAGCCTTTGAAAGATTTGGAGGGAGCTCAGAGAAGAGCTGCTGTTCCTTTGCGTTAAAAAGGAGCCAGCAGAGTTGGTTGAGGCATCTGATGGCACCTTTCTTTGTAACCCATTTATCTTGGGAATGCCTTGGGATCTCCCAGGAAGAGCTGGAATGCTATGCTTGGGAGAGGGATGTCTGGAATGGCCCTGCTAAACCTGCTGCCACCCTGACCCGACCCTGGATAAAATGGATGGATGGATGGGACCACCAAAGTTATTACAGTTCATGAAATCCATTCAGTAGTTGTTGAGATATTTCATTGTGGATAAAAGTGTTCGACCAGCAGACATGCTAACCTGGCTAAAGTTAGATGTGATGTCTTCTACATTTTCTGATCTTAAAATCTCACCTAGTGTCTATCCATAAATACAACAGATGGTTGTGAAATTTCCTGATGCCAGTGTTGCCAAACAAAGAATTAAAGGTATCTGTTTATGAACTGTGTGTGTGCGTGTGAAAGAGAGAGCGAGATTTGAAGGCGGCTGAGAAAACAAACACACACATTCACAGAGGAAAGAGGAGAATATAAACAGGAGGAAGCGGGCTGCTCTTCCGGACTGATAATTACATATTTCACTGATGAAGATGACTTGTGGGTGATGACAGCCTTATTCTTCTTCTTTGTTTTTTCTTTACATTCTTTCTTATTTTTTTCCATGTGCTTCACATGCCCACAGAGACTCTCAGGGGCTTAAAGAGACATTTCACTCATGACTCCCACTCATAACTTTAATAACTGTCCTAGCTTTCAGTGCAACACATAAAAACATTTGCTGCAGTCTTCAGTTAATTAGACACTTGATTGTTTTGCTTTGGTTTAACTTCGGGTCTTAATAAGCACTCTTGTCTGTACTTGGTGTTTAATTACTAGAAACTATAATCTCATACTGTATTTTCACACTTCAGATATTTACTATATTCAAGTCTACATGAAACTCAACTCATAATTACATATTTTCCATTTGAAGAGGAAGAATGTTGCAGGCACATTTTGAAAAATGCAATTCATAGCTGCAAATCATGCCAACTTCTTTGAAAGTAGTGATGTTTTAGGGACAGTATTGTTGATATTTTGAAACACTCACTAACAACTGAAGAACCAGTTTAAATTTTAACATTTAAAAAAAAACAAACAAACTTGGATTTAATTAAATTTAGCACCAAACTATAAAACACACCAATAAGAAGAATGGAGATTTAAGTCTCAAATATTTTGGTTGGAGTTGGAGCACAAACAGACAACATTAAACATAAGACATTGACCACAGTATATTACAGTTAAAGGTGTAAAATATAACATCTCATTACAGAACATGAACCCACCTGTGAATTTTGATCTCATCCATAAACTGTATTAATAAGATGGATGTAATCTCACATGTTTGTGAAGCTGTGAGTGTGGTGGCTCTGGCTGTCATCATTTTGGTAGTCCTGCCTTCACTAGCTCCCAGCTAATCTAGAACTGGGCAAAAACGTGGCGCGTGGGTGGAGCCGAGGCAGGCAGAATGAAGCCTGGTTACTAACACCAGCAGGCTGGCTGTGACAGCCATGCTCTTAATTACACATACCTTTAAGCCTTAGTATGATTAAACGGGGAAAAACTAATCCCCAGTAGAGGGTTGACAGTGGTCATGAATGTGGAAATTAGTTATTTTGCCATCTATGGAGGCTGCAGCTTGATCAGCATCAGCATCAGTAAATAACATATAAAGTGATGAATTGCTACTATAAACCTTTACTTAAAGTAACTTTAATCTACTTTTATTCCAGTCAAACCACTTCAGTCACTTACCTCTCTAACTTAATATGGGTAAATTGTCTACACCTAGATAAATAAATTAGAAATAAAATATGTAACAATGTATAATAGTGACGCTGAAGTCTTTACAGGAGAGTGGGAATTATTCCTACTTTGTGTTTTTCCTGAATTTGAAGAATTTTAAGTCCTGATGGTTCCCATGGCTTTGCCTATTAACCACAAATCATGTGAACGTTACTGCAGTTTCTCAAAGCCTTTAGTTTGGTTTCAGACAGCTCAGACAGCTTTATGCTCCTGTCAAAGTCCTGTTGTTCATGTTTGGCACAGCTGTTTTCAGCAGAGACCATTTTAAACTCCCGTGCTGATGCATTCAAGGATGCTCTAACCTCTGAGATTTTTAAAACAAAAACTAGAAGCATTGTATTCACGAGAATGAATAGAATACAGTAAAATAAAAAAATGCAGCTTAATTGTCCCTCCTCAGCGCAGAAAATTGGTCTTGGGGTCACCAGTAAAAAAAGTTCATATTACACAATGAAAATTATAAACACAATTTGTCATCAGTACAGTGATACATTCCTGGCATGGGTTTATTTTAGTGCTTTTGGTTTATTATATTGATTGCACAGGGCACAAATGATCCATTAAATATCCCTCAGAGGGTATTAACTCACATTCAGAGAGGAGAAAGTATTCAGTGTCAACAACAATAGACAAAGTGTTCCTGTATACAGCAGTCGCATACAGATGTGTGATGAATTTTGTTGGTACTGCTGCTCTAACACCCCTAGCCAGTTTGTTTTTGTTTGCCATAGTCAGGATACAGTTGTTTTCACACCTAAACTAATATTGATTTTTTGTGAGGTGGGCTTTTTTATGTGGCTAAATTATGTTTTCCTCTCCTGCACTTTATAAAAGTGGCTCATAGCTCGGCTTATCTGCTCTGCCAAACTGGCAATATGCTGACAACCATCTAACTATGCTTAAGTACCTCATATGACCCCACTTTAAAATACCCAAACTATCCCTTTAAGGGTGAAAATATGGTCACAATATGGTCAAAGCAATGTTGTGTTTAAGTACAGACTCACACAGCGCCAGCTGCTTTTTAAATCTGCAAATTTAAAATGCTGACTAATCCCGATGGACATCAGACAGTGCTACAACTTACAGACACAAAGGATTTGGTTGCATATTGTTGGTACATATACAGAAACCTCCCTCTACTCTTTGTTGTGTTCTGTTCATGCTGTAAAGTTTACCTATAAAACAGTCTTATGAAATCACAGTGTTATAAAATCCTGCAGAAGTCATTTGTCTTTGAACATGTTTTTAATTCTCTCTTTAAAACGATCCCATGAGTTTCCAAAGACAGATCAGCACCTCTCGGCTGCAGTTGCTTTAACTAAGTCCTCTAAACAATTTCCACATGCGATGACTGGAAGATGCTCTGACCTCTGGAAGAGTTTATTTGCCAAAACAGAAATGCAAATATTATTTGTCAGTTAAATTAATCTGACCACAACATTTCTGTGTTTGATTATTTCATTTGTGTGAAACAAAGTTATCTGGATCATCTGTGTTTGGTGCCTTGCAGTCGGTTTCATGGTCTACAGGTCATGGTGCTGGGAGTGAAGCCTTTTAGGTTAGACTGTGAGAACTCTTCATGCACCACAGCACCTGAACGCAGCACCACAAGAAAAACTGCTGCCACAATCTGCCCAAAGATCATGTAAGTATCTGATAGTCACTTAGTTGAATGGCTGCACTGGGATATTATCTGACATTAATGTTGAACACCCTGAGGCACTTGGAGCCAGCTGAGTGTGGGTTATTAAAGAAAATTACAGTATAATATCCCCCAGTTATCAAGACAGACTAATTTTATGTTTCCAACTTGTTGAAAAGTAGAGTAATTTTCTTAATGAACTGGACATAATTTTTAGTATGTGCAGTCAGCGTTAAGTCTTAACATCTATCATCTGTTCTCCTACTTTTCTAGATCGCTGAAGAACCACTCACTCTAACACATTTGTTTTTAAGTGTCTTTTAAGAGAATTTAAGGCATTTATCAAATTTCAAATAGTCAGTATGAGGTAACAAATGAGTGATGTGAGTCTTATGAACACAGCAGGAAAACACTAATTTGACCAGTCATTATAATATGCTTTCATGTGACCAATGAACAAAAAGATAATAATAATTAACAGGAATAATTGTGTTTTTTCGATTTTATCATTTGTATTGGCACCTTTCATAGTTCATTTTATTTATAGATCCCAATACTACCTCAAGGGGCTTTATAATCTCTACAGAATGCAGAGACACCCTCTGTTCTCAGACCCTCCATTCAGATATAAAATTGCTAAAAAAATCACCTCCAAAAACTATTTTAATGTAATGCAATGCAAGAGATATTGTGTGTAGATAAAAAACAATAAACCATTACAGAAAAAAATATTGTATGAATGGTCAGTCACACCACTACTGACTTTTTGCTGATTTCTGTTGTGAAGTTTTTACTTTTCTTATTTGGTAATGGTGTGAAAGAAAAGCTGACTTAGGGGCTTACAGGTTATGCTGATAATGAAATTTTATGAGTGTGGATCTGTTCATGAACATCAGGCTAAAATGGGCAATTCATGTCAAGCTTCCCAAGTTAAATTTGGTGAATCTGACTTGGAACAAATACGAGATGTTTCGGATAAGAATGGAGCTTATTGTTCAGAGACCACCATGTGGTTTATAACATTCCAGATTTTAAAAATTCTTCTCACCACTATCTTAAACTGTGGAGGGTTTATTCAGATTGCTTCTCAGACTTAATTTAAATGATGCCATCTGACTTCATGTGGAGCCCATACAATGGGAACAATATGAGTGTCTGTCCTCTTAAACGTCCAGTGTATGACTGCAGGGCTCTATTTACAGAATATGGCAAAATATAATACGTATATATAATACATGTTTTCATCAGAGTATAATCCCTTAAAAATAAGAATTGTTGTGTTTTTGTTACCTTAGAATCAGACTTTTATATCTACAGTCGCAGGTCCTTGGAGTCGTTCGCACTGGATCAACTACATCCGTTATCTGTGATGGCTTATCCTCTTCGGGGTCATGGTGGGGCTTGAGCCTATCCTAGCTGACTTAGGGCGAGAGGCAGGGTACACCCTGGACAAGTAACCTCCCAACCAACTTCAGGAAGTATCCCCAAAACCACAAAGATTTATGGGTAAAGAGAAAATATACATTTTGGTCCAATTATCATTTATGTTGTGTGAGAATACAGCCGGTATTACGTGTGTGGGTGTACTTGTGTCTTACAGTAGGAAGCATTTAAAACTTCAGAGGCCTAAATTGCCACCTGGACCTTCTGGGTTATTAGCTGCCCTCTGAGGAGAAAGTGTAGGGTTGAGAGAGAACGAGGTTTGACTGTAATAAGCTCGCTACATGTCTGTTGACGCACATACGACTTAATGACATCCAATCAGTCACATCCTCGGGGCTCCATGCACGAACAATTACAGGCCTGCTTGGCTGCAGTGGACGGTAATTGTTCACATCAGCTGAGTAATGACTTTTTAAAAGCCCAGACAACCTGTTGTATTCAACTGACACTTTTTGTATATTATTAAAGGAAGTAGCTGATTTTAAAGTAGGTATCCAACCATATGCTTCCACCAGCCTTTAAAAAAATATATATATTTTACAGTTTTTAATTGAGAGTCAGTTGACCGATCAATTAAATTATGAAAACAAAAACATTGTCCATCCATACATCCATTTTCTGTAACCACTTATCCTCTTCAGGGTCACGGTAAGGCTAGAGCCTATCCCAGCATGACTTTAGGCGTGAGGCAAGGTACAGGTATGGTAGGGCAACAGTGGTTAGCACTGTCACTTCACAGCAAAAAGGTTCCTGGTTTGAACCCTGGGGCCTTTCTTTCTTTTTCCAGACATGCTGCATGGGTTCTCCCCGGGTACTCCGGCTTCCTCCCACATTCCAAAAACATGCACGAAATAGGTTAATTGGTAACTCTAAATTGACCGTAGGTGTGTTGTAAGTGTGAATGGTTGTTTGTCTCTATGTGTCCTGTGATGAGCTGGCGACTTGTCCAGGGTGTACCCCGTCTTTCACCAAAAGTCAGCTGGCTCTAGCCCCCCGTGTCCCTGATAAGGATAAGCGGTTAAAGAAAATGGATGGATGGTTACAGGTGTTGTTATTATAGAAAAAACACTGTTTACCTGCTTAACCCAGACTCTAATGGTTTACACACACAGTCCACACTGCACAAACACAACAGACTGAATCTCAGCATCTAGCTGATACCTGTGCTGCTCTCCGTTGCAGCATCATTCATAATCTGGATTTACTTGCTTGTTTGTGAAAGTACCATTCACAGTAATATTCCTTTTGCAGAAATGTAGAGGTGCAGCCCTGTGTTTTTATAGTTCCAATGTGTAGCACACACCTGCAAGATGCACAGTAGCCATACAGAAGACTCACCACACATGCTTACTCAAAATGTACGACTACAAAAACGGCAATAAAAGAGTTAATACATTTCATATTATCATTTAGGATTCAGACACAACACTTGCAGTATCCTACTGCACATAATACATAATATAATAGATAAATAAGGAAACATAATTCTTTTGTAGTTTCTCAAGGAAGTTAAATGTGCATGCAAAATGACTCTCACAATGAAAACATCTCAAAACACAGTCTGGTCCCAATATAGTAAATTAATGCTTTTCAGTAATTTATGCCCTTTGACACTTGGAGGTATCAAACCTCTAACCCTGCATGTGTTGGTGGCTTGGTCTACCCTCTGCACAGAATCTGGCAGATGAGACAAACATCCGATCTCTTTTTAAGGAATCCTCCTTTTAGCTTGTTATTTGGAGCATGTGGTTGCCTTAAAGGAAGTGGTTGTCATTGTTGTTGAAAGTGGGTGTGAGTGTTAGATTCTTAAAAGGTGATTTATGAGACCTCTGGGTTCCTCTTTTGTCTTTACAGCTGCAGTTTCCTCACGACTAAGTGTCTCTCAGACACCACACTCTTAAAATGCGCCCTTTGTATATTTGTCCTTGAATGTCAAGGACTTGAACCTGCCGAACCTGGACAAAGTAGCTTGGATACTGGACACTCCATACAACCTGCCGCTTTCTATACTGCAACTATACTTGATGTAAAGCAACTCATACTATTTTTTGGCGCAAAGATGTGAACATCAACACTCCATCAAGTCCCAAGCAGTACTGTCAACTCAGTTAGCAGCAGTTACTTTATGGTCCTTAAAGAAACACTGTAAATCACTGAGAAGGCGGACATCAGAGTTAAAAGCAGAAACATTTTCATTCAAATTTAGAGTGTGACTTACTGCTGTAAAGTGTTTTTCAGGAGATCATCAACCAAGTTACATAGTGCAAGAACAGATATACAGGACACACTGTGGAGGCACTGTTTTGTATTAAAATGTGTAAATGTGTAACATGTTAATTTATGTTAATAAGTTTAAAGTGTTAAAATAAATTAAAGGTTAATTTAAAAGTTTTAATGCCATGCAAAAGTATTTTTAAATAAAAAATTTAAATATTTTTTATTGTTGGATGTTTTAGTAAATAGTGAAGTAAATATAATGACAAACATATTTTCTTTTATAAATCTGCATAATGTGAAAATTGACATATTAAATAACATCTGCCAAGTCACAAAATGTTGATTCTGACCAATAATTTAAAACACATTTAATTTATTTTCTAGATTGTCTGTTCATAGCAACTGAAGCATCAAAGTGATATTGTTACCTAAACCAGACCTAAACCCTGTACTCAAGTGTCAAAGTCCTGTACCTAAATTGGTAGAATTCTGTGATGGACTTGGTCATCGTCACATCATTTGCCCATCACTTGAATACAGCATCGGAAACACGTCAACTTTGTTGTATTGTTGGTGTATGACTAGTTTAATTCTGACTGCTGCAATGCCAGAAATTTGAAATTTAAAGCTTTTTTTTTTTGCGATCAAATTTTTATTTTCATTGTCATTAGGTCCAACAGAAATATTCCAGGGAATACAATACAGTATACAATATTAGTAAGGTAGATTCTCAAAGAAAGACCCAAGACATAAGAACGTGTGGGAAAGAACAATAGTAATAATGATAATAAGAAACAATAACAATAACAACAAAGAAAGTAAATGAAAATAAGATAAGATAAAATAAAAAAAAACAATAATAATAATAAAAGATAGGAATAAAAATAAAATTACATACATAATCTACAAAAATACATACATACACACAGACATATATTGACAAGACAGAAGGGAAGTAATTTGAAGCTTATTGCATCGTTGGGTTCAGCCACTGTGGATAAAAGCTCAGGCAGGGGCCAAAAATGAACATGTAAACATCAACAAACCCTGTGCAGTCGACTGAGCGTTTTCACTGGATTCAGGGGAAAACAGGTTAACACAGTGAGCGGGTTTATTGCTCCCCCGTGGGGAGCTCAGTGTGTCTGACATGAGTTATCACCAGGGCTAGGCAACATAAATCTACTCTGACACAACGCCTCTGTCAGCCAGGAAACAAGTCAGTCAGTCAGCGAGTCCAGTTACTCGGCCAAGCTGACAGCAAACCAGATAGGTTGGCCAGCTCGGCAGCCAGACGAGCAGGATCCAGGACGCCGACTGGTCAGTTAGTGCTGCAGTCAGTCAGATAAAATGTCAGTTAGAGTGTTTATAGGGGAGTGAGGTTAACCAGTCAGTAAGTCAGTCAATAAGAGTCGGGTTGTTACACTGTTTTCAACATAATAGAGCAGGGGAGCTCAAAAAACACAAGGCATGCTTGAATGTGGCAATATTGTTACACTGTAGGTCACAGCTAGTCTAGTGACAGACAGAGATTTATGTCCTCGTCATGCTAATTGTTTATCCTGTAATCCCTCCTGATAAAATGGTTGATTTTATTCTAATTATTATTAACACACATAAATGAGAACATGTTTCAAGCTCTACTACTAAATATAGATACTAAAGGCAGGGAATGACTGAAAACTTCTTTGTAGGGACACTTTGAACCACAACTTCAATTATTCCATTGCACTGAAGCAGATATAACAAAAATCTTTTCCATCTTGATGCTGGTAAGGCGTAGGCAATGTATTAGTGAAATCTGAATCAGAATGAATGAATCATACTGAAATGCTGCGAAGTACTTAGTGGATTTCTGGATGCTGCTGCATTGGACAATAAAAAACGTTTAGGTTATTTAAATTCTTGCTGTTTGTTGTTCACATTGGATCTTCTAATTTAACACTTTAATACATTTAACTATTTTTTTTCTTAACTCATTCATTGTCTCCTTGAAAACTATTCCTTTCCCATCCATGAAGTTGGAATAAAATATTTGTACCTCTTCTCATGAAATGATTGTGACAATGTGATTTATTCTTGACATATAAAGTGTATCTTCTCACAATGTTATTGATCAGTCTCTTCCAAACATATCACAGTCAAAATTAAACCACAGTTAACCTGATGTGTATAAATAGGAATATAAAGAGGAATGTGTCTGAAAACAAACTTACATTTTGCTCTCGTAGTACATGCAGATATAGACATAAGTACAGTTAAAAAGAAAAACAGATAATTTGACAGGTAAACGTAGACAAACATAAAAACTATGCACATACAAAAAGGTAAATATACATATAAATATGTGTATGTGTATTATGTCTTATTAGTACAAATAGGCATATTCGAAAAGAGTCATGAAAAATATGACAATCTCCACCAAGTCTTCTGGATAATGTTACATTAAACATATAAAATATTTACTTATATGATCAGATGTAAGATATCTACACAGAGCTGAAAACAATAATGTCAAGTTTCAAAGGAAGGTCTATAAGTGGAGAAGACGAGGGGCTGATCAACTGGAATGTAGCCTTTTATAGCTCTTTGTTGGGAAAAACCACCCAAATAGAATAAAAAGTAGCTCAATTGGGCAGAAAACCACAAGATCTGGCAGCAGTGTTTGTGAATTACAGAGCAAATGTGACTCTTCTCTTTTTCCTTACACTTTACAATAGATTTTTTTTTTTTTAATCCACAATAAAAGTCTTGGTGGCAAAAAGTGCGGGTAGACTACCACAAGGAAGACAAAATAAGCATTTTCAGAGTTGTCCCATAAGGATAAGCAGGAATATGTGTGTGTGTGTGTGTGTGTGTGTGTGTGCCTGTATGTGTGTGTGTGCGCTTAAGCTAGAAGGGCCTCTGTAAGTAAGTCATCCAGCCAGGCTGTCAGCCATACAACACACTGAATAACTAACTGTCTCATTGGCTGACTCCTTTAGCTGCTGTCTGGCTGATGGGGCAGTCAGGTGATTACAAGGACGCCATTTGGTTTTACAGCAGAATAATTTGGCCACTGTTTGCCCTCTTTCCTTTCTCGCTCGCCCCATGAGGATATAGAGGGGGCCGGCAGGGGAGTGATTAAGATTTTAGGGAGCTGCCTGGCTGGTTCAGGGGTTAGAGGGTAAAGAGTGGGGATTTATTAGGACCGTAAATTAGACCCAGACGTCTTTCCAGTCATTGCTCCCTCCAATACACCCCCATTATTTCAATCACTCCTTTTTACCACATCCCTCTCCTCGATAGATCTCCTAGATAGCTGGATATCATCCAACTGCGACAGTTTGAAAAACGAATAGCTACGCCACCGTGGAAGCCACACAGACAGCGAGGCTTTCACGTTTGACCCACAAATCGTCCTCTAATGTTTGTGGATGTGTCAGCACCACAGAGATTTAACTGTATACTCCATGTCCTGAACGGCCCCTGACACCTTTAGAGGATAAGAGGGACGGTCAGTAAATACAGAAACCCTCCCTTAGCTAAGGGATCCAGGGAAAGATGCTGTGTGAGCAACATCTGTCCTGGATGTGATGTCTTAAATGTGATTTTTACAATTATGTGTTCATTTATTTAACAGCCACTTGCTGCTCTCCGTGTACTTTGTATCACTTCTGTTGCATAACTCTGTTTATGTATACTGTATGATTTGGCAACATTTAACCAATTAAACAGAACCTGAATATTTGTTAAATTATAGTTTTGTTCTTCTCTTTCTATATTTTAAAGACCCAGGAATCATTTAAGCAATTCTGACTGAAGAAAACAAAATGATTAAGTTTTTTGTTTATTGAGTAGTTGAGACCTTTTTCTTGTAAACAAAGTTTCTATTTACATTCTTTGTAAATTACAAAACTTGTGTGTATCTTTGACGCCCAACAAGCACACTGAATGTTTTTTTTTTCTTTCTCATGAAACATTTGTAGACTCAATTTTTCTAAAACCTTTAAAACCTACATTCTCTTCCTCACTATGTTTGATGGTGAATCTTGATTCTCTTCATCTGTAGATAAGTTGAATAGTATAAAACCATGAGCAAGAATGTGAGTTGCATCAGCCATGAGTAAAAACTCTGTTCCATAGTGCTCAGTAGTCAAAAAGCACAAATCAGTTCAAGGATCTCATGTTTCTAATTATAACAAGTTGAAATGTTTTGAAGCAATCTTAAAATGAACTGTCTGAAGACAACCTTCAATATTACCAAACATCTGTGACATCTACAGGTGGCTGATTGGTTAAATCAAACCCATAAAAATAAAGAAAGACAAATATTTTTCTTGGTTAGACTGTTTGACCAAAGAGGACAGTGAAAACATAACTTCAGAGCTCCTCTTCCACCACCAGTCCCTTCTCTTCAGTGTTCAGAAGCTATTTTGATCATTAAAGGCCTAAGCCCAGAGCACTGTGGGTGTGTGTTGGTCCTCCGATTAAAGGGAAGCCATTGAAGAGTGTGTGTTTTGTGGTCTGAACCAACGGTATGCAGGACGCCATACAGGCTTAGGTTGACGCAGCGGCACCACGCAGAGATCTAAGCGTGTGCGGTCGAGGGATGGGGGAGAGGTTGTGGGATGGACAAGGGGCGGGTGGAGGACATTAAAACATCTTGTTATAAAACATAAATTAACCAAAATCCTAATTCTTAACCTAACTGTCAGCTTGAAGAAATAAGGACAGGCTAAATGACTTTGCAAAAATTGCCTTATTTTAAATGTCTACAATGATTGACATGGTTTTTATTGACATTATAGAGAATGAAAATACATTTTTTTGTTTTATTACACCCCCCTGACATGGATAATTTTATTGTTATAGGTAGCTTTAAAGATTTCCTTCCCTCGAGCGAGTATTTACAACATTCTTTCTAAGAGGACCATCCAAAACAGTCACATAGACGTTAGAGCTATATGGTTGCTAGCTTTGGGTTATGGGACACGGGATAATAATGGCCTAACTAGTGTGTTCATGAAGTAGAAATAGTTTAGGAATTAATTTCTTTATATTGAGAAGTTAAATTTACAATCTACAATCGTGTTCAAGCAGCTCAAGCTATGGCAAACAGCAAAATGTATCGTTCAAGTTATCAGAAGATAATATTAAATTGTTAACTTCAATTGGCATCAGTAATTGTTGTACATACTGAAATATTGGCACAGGTTTAGCATGAAAATGTTTTTGCAGTGAATAAGATAAAATATAAATGATCCTATAATTTTAAAACCCTTTTTCTAAAAGGTACAGAGAAAATAGGAAATGACCCAGTATACTGCCTTGTGGCACACCAGTATCACATACAGCAGTGGGGGATTGAAATCTATTTGACATGGAAGAAAAAAACATTGAGAGGAAAAATTGGAATGAACTTTACTTATCCAGGAGAATATAATGTTTAAACATACCGTCAAAGCCATCACAAATACCACTAATAACACTCATAGAAATAAAGCCCTTTGTGGCAACAGTTTCTGACTAGAAAACTTTGTATCCGGTTTTACTACCTTTAATGGACATTTCAAAGATTTTTAAGAAATATATATCAAAGTTGTCAGATTGTTTGAGGGTGTACATTTACATCACTCTGTTCAATCAGTCCTCTGAAATGAAACCACTAAATATGGTTTAAAAATTCAACATAAACAAGCCAAACGCCAAGAGAAACTATTACCTGAACAGGTCTGGTTTGGAAATCTACAGGAGATTGTTTTGGGTCTGATATACTTCAACTGAGAGGCTTAATCAAGTACAACAATCTTTAAGAAAAGATATCACAGACCAAAATGTGTTCATTTAGTAGAAAAGTGCTGCATTTTTTTCTGCTCCAGCCTGAAAGATGTTATCAAAGTGATTTACTGACTTCTCCCTCCGTTTACGTACAGTGTGCAACTTCCCTCCATCTTTCCTCTCACAGTGAGCGGTCCATTGACGCACCAAGGGCTTCTTTCAGCATGTCTTCAGGTCTGTGGCTCTTTTTAAGCAGCCTGCGTCTCCAGCCAGTGTGGCCTGACAGAGGACGTTTTCAAACCAGTCCTGACAGTGATGAAACACCTCCGGTAGAGTCCAGGGGCTGCAGTTAAACACACAGTGGTGAGAGTGTTGACTGAGACCATGAGTCTATGTGTGTGTCTCTGTGTTTATGTGCAAGTAGTTTTCTAAAAGTCAAGCAATGAACAGAAGCCCATTTGATGTCTGACACTTTGAATCTCCACAAATGTTTAGAGAAAACCTGTTCCCCCATGGCTGCCCAATACAGCTTGATATTTTGTACATAATGTATGTCAGACAACTGGTCTGATACTTGGGAAAAGAGTTTGATCAGTCAAAATACACCTAAAGAAAGAGTCTGTGACATTTTCTTAAAGTCGCAGCAGAAGCAGTAGATGCTTTTTTGAAATACAGAAGCGAAACCATAAAATCCAGAGGAGGAAGCATATTATTTGTCAATTTAGGAAAACCTCCTAATATCGACACGGCCTCTGATCTCAACCAAACCTGGCAAACCTCAAGACTCTGTCATGTTGCCAAGAAATAGTTCCAGCACATAACTTCTTCTTAAACTACAACTTTCTACACTTTTGTTTAAGTAATAAACAAGAAGATGTTCACTGTCATGTTGTCATGTTGACTAGCTACTCTTAGCTCTGTTTTCAAAGCTCAGACACTGAGACAGATTTGTCTCATCTCACTCTTGGGAAGAAATAAGTCTGAATCCTAAATGCTATCCTCATGCATTAACTGATTTTAACACCAATAAATCACAACGTTGAAGTGTGAACAAACAGTTCCCTATTTACTTTGCCACATGTAGAATTCAGATCTATTATTCACTCTTAATTTGCTCTGCTTTGATTTCCTCAAACGTCTAAGAAAAATATCTACCTTATTCGCTGCTAAATGCTCCACTACATTCACGCGCTAGTCACTAATTTTGTCGGCTGTTTGGTGCTGAGCAGGTAGCGTACACGCAGTTTTCAAAGCTCTTTCGTTGGAAACAGCTGCCTGCTTTGGTTGAAAAAAACACAGATGAAAGCAGTGAGAGTGAACCAGAACAGAAAAGTTATGGGTTGTAAAAACCAAAATGAGCTGAAATAATATGGAGCTATTTTTGCATCCCATTCCAGAGTGCATGTTGGGTTATTTTGAGCACAGAAAGTTTAAAGGGGATTTAAATAGTGTATAGACTCAGGAATGAAATGCAAATATAATTACATAATCTGATCTAAACAGATGTGTTTGTTATTTTGAGGGAACATACATGTAGCCATGAGACTGATTGTTAATATAAATAGTGATTATAGCCATTTTAGTACATTACCTTAATATGGGTATTCACAGTAATAGAGCATCAAAGTGGATATGAAGTATAGCGCTGCAAGTACCATTAATGATTTTTTACTTATGTACAGTAAATGTACTTTTGTTACATTCCTCCACTGGCCAATTGTATGCATGAAAATGTACTGGAAGTATGAAAGTAAGAGAGTCGAAGAGGGAGAGGAGGATGAAGGATGAAGGGGAGGAGAGATGGACTGAAAGAGGAGGTGGTGGTTTACTGTAACAGGTCTCATTAAGAGCTCAGGAAGAACAGGAGGCACAGGAAGTGAGGCACTCGGTGTCCTGCTCTGCCCTGCTGCCTTTTACTACTCTGTTATGGTCTGCTCTGTCTCAGCATGAGTGTGTGTGTGTGTGTGTGTGTGTGTGTGTGTGTGTGTGTTTGCATATGTGCTAGGAAGAGAGAGTGAGAGACTGAGTAATTTGTGTAGTAGAGTGCTATACTCTGAACACACACACAGACACACACACACACACACACACACACACACACACACACGCACAGACATACATGCACATACGTACATAGCAGGTCCAGAGCAGTAGTTTCCTGGTTGTGGAAGTGAATGTGACTATTACTGAGGTATTAATGTCTCCAGATTGCAGGCCTGTTCCTGCCCCCGCATCCGCCAGCACTCCTCCATCCACAACCGTGAAATTGGGACCATGTGTTGCTGCTGCACTCCTCCTCCTCCTCCTTCTCGTCCACTCCCTCTCCTCCATCCCCATCAATTGGCCAAAAGCAAGTTTCTCAATCTTACCTCCCAACCAATCCTTCCCCCTCCTCTTCCTCTCTCTATAGTCGTGCTGGCTCTACTTCCTTTTCGTCTTTCTCCCTCCTCCCACGTGACTCTTCAAGGCCTTAGGAAACACAAGTTGGTACAAACTGACCATGTCTGAAGGCAAAAAAAATGTTTATACACATTCTGAATGGCCACAGTCACCTCACCTCCTGTTCCAAGCAGGAATTTTTGTATTTCCGTTGTTTCTACAAATAGGGCCCCCTAAATCTTACACACTGGACCTTTAAGTTTAGGATTTGATTGTAAGACTTTCCTTGAGGCAAACTATTTTTACAGAATGTTATGGCTACGTTAACTGAAGTCAAAGATATGAGAACTTCTTTTACCACTGAGCCAATCGGACAATGTTTCCTCAACGGCATGTATGGTGTTGTTTTTGAATCCTGCGTACTTTGACCACCTCCAAACATCTGACCAGTGAATAGGTTGAGTGTGGGTGACTATTGCATTGTCTGTTTGGTTATTGCCAAAATTTCTCTTGCAGGGGAAGGAGACTTCAGACATGGCTTTGTACGGCATACTGATGAATTTCATCTTAATGAGTAACAACACTACAGCCACTTCAAGAGTCTACATAAATGCTATCAGCTCTGTGAGGCTGTTCTTATGCACAGTGGTGCTTTGAGCCAGTTGCCAGCACCAGATGATGACAATGGTAACATGCAGATGTTTAGTAGGGGTAATGTTTTCCATGTTTGCCTTCTTAGTTTAGGATGTTAATTGCCACGAATGCTTCCAATTTCAATACACTCAGTAGATTCTGATGTTACTCAGAATGATGAAAAGACAGTGAGGGTGGAGAAACGACAGATGAAGCAGGCAAAAAATTCAAGCGAAAGAGAAAGGAGGCTGGAATCAATGAGAAGTGTGTTGTGTATGTGTGTGTGTGTGTTTAGGTGTTTAGGTGCTGCGGAGGTGGGGAGGTCACCTCTCGCCAGGATGCAGGGGTCAAGTTTATTTTTCCTGCCAAGGTAGACACTGACAGAATGGGAGGAGAAGACGGAGGGATGAATGGAGGGGCAGAAGGAAGAGAGTCAAGCAAATGAGGTCCAGGCAATTTGAGAAGGCCACTTTCTATAAATTATATTGTTTTCAGAAAATTTCTGAAAAAAGCAAAAGCACAAAGTGTGAGCGAAGCTCAAACCCAGCGTGTCAGACGTGTATCTGGTGTTTCGTTCTCACTATTCCTGTAATAATCATCAGCATGTCGAGGCTTTTTGATTCCTTGTAACCAGCATAGAGTCTTCTACACACACACACACACACACACACACACACACACACACACACACACACACACACACACACACACACACACACAAACACAGTCATGCTATCAGCCTGCTGAAGTATTTCCTTCCACGAGCATGAAGAGCCGCTCGTCCAGGCAGATAGGGAGTCACACACACAGATACATCCTTATCAGGGTTTCGTCAGCCACGCACACACAAGATAGAGGCATCTTATTAGCGTCAAGATGCACTGAAAAGCCTCCACACTCACCCCAGGTTCATCCTCAGAGGTCACAGCATAACATCCTACAGGAAGCAAACACCCTCACACACACACACACACACACACACACACACACACACCTTCTACTCCTTTCTTCCTCCTCTGCTTTCTCATATCATACTCAAATTTCACAGCATAACATCCTGCAGGAAGGAGTGTTTGTGTGTGTGTGTGTGTGTGTGTGTGTGTGTGTGTGTGTGTGTGTGCGTGTGTGTGTGTTGAGGAGTTACTCATTCATCTGCTGGATTATAAAAATTTATGGGAATGAAGTGTCTCCGCATTTAAAGTAACAGCTGATTTCTATTTGGGTCACTGAATACAAACTATATGTTTCTGTCACTTTGAACTGATTTTACCATGGAACTAGTAACCACAACATCCCCAGACTTGCTTAAAAAAGTCTAATGTTATACATTAAGTTGTTTATTTCTTTGTGTCCATTTGTTCCAGTTGGCTGGAGCCCAGCAGGAGACACTCTCCATGGTGCCAGCAGGACTCGTACTTTTTGCTTTCTCTTACATCATTTGCCGTCCTTTGTCATCTGTGATGTGGAAACATCAAATTCCCCCATATTCAGAGAAAGTAAAAGTGTGTCTCGCTTACATAGTCTGGTTATAAAATCAGACAGCCACTACAGAACATCTCCCCTGCAGGGCTGCTGACAGTGCAGGTAAAACACGCAACTCAGGCTAATAAAGGAGTTTAGTGTGGTGCACAGGACGCCCTGCACACTGCTGATCACTCAAACTTCCTTTATTTAGTTACAATGTTTTGTTGCAAATGGCTGTCAGTAGGCAACATGAAAGAATACTCAGGGTTTGACAGGGTATGTATTTGATGTTTAATTAGATGATGCTTGACAAGTTTCTTTTTGCCGATAAGATATAAAGAAGTTGTAGCAGTAGCAGATTATTGAAAGCCTACGTCACATGCTACACACATACGTCACCTGTCTGTCACCTTCTCAACACTAAAACCAAATAATGAACTTTATCTAAAGTAATCTGGTACTTTTGGCTCTGGTACTGCTTTTATATTTGACCAGGTGACCCTGAACCCTGGGCCATGTATGTGAAGTGTTGCTATGGAAACATGACAGCATGAACCTGAGAAATATGTAAAAAATTCAGGTGTATTTGAGAGGGGAAATGGTTCAGCTGAACTAACGGAAACATTCAAATTCACATGACAGTGTCATATTTGCTTACCTACTTTTGAAGAGGTGGAGTTGCACCAATTTTCATTTTTTAATCAATAAAACTTACTGCATTATTTAGAAAACATAGCTTGACATTTGTAATATAATTGTGTAATAATGTATGTAATAATAATAAGCAAATATAATTCAAATGTACACATTATTATTTATTTATAATTGTCTTTCTTGACACAGGACTCCTTTCCAGCCTGTGGCTACAAAACGTCGTCAATATTAAAATTTGTTTGAAGCAGCTGCTTGTGCAGGCACTATCTCCACCTGAAGGGAAAGATGACGGTGGACTGATAAGGACTAAATTGTAACGTGTGTGTGTGTGTGTGTGTGTGTGTGTGTGTGTGTGTGTGTGTGTGTGTGTGAGAGAGAGGCTGAGGGGTCTGTAACACAGCACAAAACAACATCCCTGCAGCTATTCCTGTAATCTCTTTCAATTTCCCTCCCTCTCAATCACTCTTTTCTCTTTTCCACCTCAATCAGTCTTACTTGCCTCCAGGAGTCACATCAAAGAGCGAAGTGTTATCAGTGCTGGGAGCTGTGTGTGTGTGTGTGTGTGTGTGTGTGTGTGTGTGTGTGTGAGAGAGAGAGAGAGTGTGTGTGCTGGACATACCACAGCTTATCTCTGTGAATAGCAGACCTCCTCCTGGTTTATCTCTCACACCGCTGGCAAAGATTTATCAATAAAGGAAGCAAGAGTGAAACAAAACTCATCTAAGCAAACAAGAGTTTAAACCTCTGGAGCCAAGAAGGCTCTAAATCATTGATAATACTAAATATTATGAGCATCCTCTTGGGTGTGGTTTTTTTTATTCCTCTGGATAACTGGCCTATAGTAGTTTCATATTTCCAACATCTCCAGCAGAATTGAAGAGCAAACAAATGTGTAAAAGATTAAAACATCAGTGGTGAACTAAAGCTTTTGGTGTCGCCAGTCGTACTGAGAGAAAAAGCGCCGATATCTACACCCAGAATGCAATGTGGCAACAAGTTATAATGCAGTTATGCCTCTCTTTGCTTTGAGAAAGCTGCACTCTCCAGCACTTCTACATCCGATTTTCTCTCTGTTTTTTCAAACAAACTTCTTATCAACCATCGGCGTGCAAAGGAGTTGAGAGAAATAATCACTGTTTGGGGTGGAACAATACAACGGCTCCACTGTGTCAGATTTAATGGGCTCTCTTAAAATTGTTATGTTTGTTAAGATTCATTTTTTTCTGACTCTCGTTCTAACTACAAACATGAAAAACTGTTTTTGCTGTGTTAAGACAAATCAAATGTGAGTGTAAAAAAAGTGTCCAATGTGTCTGCACGTCTGGATACTGAAAAGGATTCTCCTCTACCCTGGTGTGATTGTGAAGCAAACACGTTTTAGTAGCCTAAAATCTATATCTGATCCTCTTCCCCTCCCCTCCATCCACGCCTCCACACTCCTGATAAAGCCGCCTACCTAAAGGGCATCCTGGCTGGTGACTGTGGGTCGACTCTCCTCCCCTGATAGCGGCCTGAAGGGCCACATCACAGGAACACGTGCTCTTTTTGATAAGTGGGCCTGTTCCAGCAGCTGCAGATGATCACTGACCGCAGGCTCAGTTGATAGCAGCCCGCTGCCGGGAAACAAACTAGAGTCTTAAAGGACTGACAGAGGAGGCAGAGAGCACCCCGAACACAAACACACTCAGACATGTCAACAAGGAACATCACTAATGTCATAAAAGAAGGCGAGATGGATTTTCATTCAAATAAATTTAAAATCTGAAATTACGTGAGTATGCACATGTACGTGGAAAATTTTTACACAACATCAGGCTCTGATTGGCAGACTCTGGATAAGAGGACAAAGGATAATATCTATGAAGGATAAGGACCTCATTGCTAGCAAAATCATCAACAGCTTAAAGCTTTAAAATTTCTGACTTCCCTACACTCATTTACATTTTTTTCCTACTAAAGACTGACAGTTTCATTTTTGAAAAAGGATTCAATAATTTCCTGTAGTTTAACCAAATGTTACAGGACAATGTAACAGAAGTTTAAAGTTTGAATTTATTGAAGTCAGGGTGTATGAGGTATATAGTCCTTGTATTACCAACCTACAGTAGATAGTTAGCCCAGAGTTTGGAGAAGTAGGCAGGAGGAACAGCACAGAAGCTAAGCAATGTACTGCTGTGAATATGAGCACCAACAAAATGTATTTTAGCCTCTCCAAACTGGGGCCATGCCAGGCACTGTCGACTGTAGGTAATTCACTAACTATGGATAAGCTCCTCTTTGAACCACACTGCAATAAATCCAAATTCACCTTTTAAATGGTGCACTTGTTAGGAACTACAATAAAAATATATGACCAGACTTATTCTTAAAGCGGATTATTTATTTTACTGTGCAGTTCACTGATTTGCTGACAGCGTGTAAACCCAGTTCCAGGCTGTTGGAGCTCGTGTACACCTGTGAGGCTTCATGCTCTGTTAGCTTTGAGTGAAGGGAGAGGTCAGGGAAGACAGGCTGAGAGCGTGTGAGCTTTAAGTTTACAAAAGATTGTGAGTGTCTGTCGGCCTCGTGCCTTTAGCCACAAAACCTCATGAAATATAAAAGTGCAACTTTTTTCCAGGTCAGTCATTACAAATTCATGCTTTGCAGCCAAATTTTGTTAAAACCCACAGAGCTTTACTTCAAATTTCAGTGGAGATCCTAAAGTTTCCAAAAAATACCAAATATATCAGGCTGATTTTTGTATAATATCATCTATGCAACGCGTAAAATATTTCGATATGATGGGATGATACAGCCATAAAAACACTTTTACTTGGGTGTGAATATTCTACTTTTTAAAAACATTGTATAGCTTCAATAAAAAGTTGAATTAAAATAATTTAAACGTCCATAATTCTAGTGATAGGAAAGTAAAAGCAGAAACTAACATTACTTTAACAATATATTGTTAGACTGTATTTATTATATGTATATATATCTTCTGATTTTTTTTATACTTTTTCTTTTTATTTGTACTTATTTCTGTCCCTCTACTGCTGTAACAATGCAGTTCAATAAAGCGTTATCTTATATAAATATCTGTTATTACACGGTTCAAATGAAATATTGCTTAAAAGATAATAATATCAATGAGATAATATCAACTAGATAAGATTGTTCACAGTGAATAAATACCTTGTGTATTTGAAAGCTGTTTGAATCCCACTACTTGGTCAGCAACAATAGAATATAAACATCAGAAATGGCATTGGAAATAATGTAAATCTTTTAGAACTTACACGAGTAGAGATCTAAAAGAATTTTTAAAATCTCTCCTGAAAACGGAAAAATATTACACACACTGTAGCAACTAGTGTTAGTCAGGTTAGTCTAGGGTACATCAACACATATGTGGAACATGTGGAACAGTATACACTAAATTAAATGCATTAGTCTGAGGTTTATCGGCAGTATAAGGCACCGTGAATTGAACCAGAAGCCTTTACTGAGCTGTAACATCACCATGCGGCTCTCGTGATCACATAGGACGGATATACAAAACAGAAGCTGCCATTATCAGGCAGCATGTTTCATGTCTCACACAAACAGAAAATTGTACAGCGTGTCTGATCCAGGTCTGTGTGATTTCAGACTTCCGATTAGATTTTCATAATGTGTCAATGTTCCCTTTTAACAATGAACAGAGTAGCACACAGAACACCAGTGTAATTAAATTGTCCAATCCAATTTCCATCCATGTGCACCATCCTGTCAGCAAAAATATATTTAAAAATAAAAATAGTTTTCAAATTGAAAAATGAATTTGGTCACGCTGCAGTCGAAGATAAATGTTTCTAAGTGTTGTAAGTAATTTCCTGTATTTAAACACAGCCACCAGCCCAGAGTTACTTTGCTGTCTTTTTACTTCTCTCTCTCCACTATCTGCTCCGGTTTCTGTCCTCTGTTTCACGAGCACCACACGACAGACATCTGTCATCAGGGTTCAGGACGTTTACCCCTCACACTTTCACTGTGCTGTCAGTTCACCCTCTAACCTCCTCCCTTTTTCTTTGGCCATGTCCACGCCAAGGCCTATAACGCTGTCATTAAAGTATCAAATGTTTCTCTTCTTTAGGTTGACCAAGTTTGGAAGAGTTTTGCAGAAGCTAAGTTTTCATCTTTGTATGGAATGAAAGCCAAAATAGGAAATAATTATGTTGTTTTTCAAATAGTTAAGTGCACTATTTTCTGGGTCCATTAACTTTCTGTAGTCTCCACTGTCAACGTGTAACCAAGAAATAGTCCAGCACATAATACCCTGTAAAAACAGTGAATTGTTGTTTTTCTACATTTTTTTCAAACACATTAATCAAATGAGATGCTAAGTTAGCCTTTTTCCTGTGCTAGCTTCATATTAATCATGTCAAGAGAGGATGTTAAGTTTCTCCTCTGACGCTATGAAATAAAGTGAATGAGCTTCTTTCTCAAAATGTTTTTTTTTTTCTTCAAACCTCAGGCATTGCTACCATCTGTATCAAATAAACAAGAGTGTCAAGAAAGAAAGGAAAGGTCCCAAAATATCTTGCTATAAATCTGGAATAACGTCTGAGTGAAGATGCTGTGTTTAGAGTTGTCATCTTCACATCTGCAAGGAGCTGGAGGAATCATGAAATCAGATATGGAGCTCTGAAGAATCCATGACGCTGACACGTACTATGAACTCAACAAAATCAATGTTTGTTTTGGAAACTCATCTACAAAAGTTTGTTTTGAAACACTGAAAGTGCCATCCATCCATGCTGTCTGTTCATTACGTAGCAGATTTACTTTGGCAGAGGAGTTGAGTAATGACATCACCTGTAACCACTGTGAGGTACAGTGTTGTTCATCAGTGCTGTTTATCATTCTCTATTTCAGGACTGCAGAGGCTGAGAATCACAGATAAACGTAATGAGAGTCCGACGTTCAGGCTCCCTTCAGGCATCCTTCGTAACGATAAAGCAGAGCCAACCGAGCAGCCTGCAGGGAGACATAAAGAACCCAAACTTTCCCACTGTCCGTCAGAAATACAACTTATTGTTGGGAGATTGACCTCTTGGTCGGCTACTCATTAAATCATGAGGACGCAAACACCAACATCATCCACTTGTCCCTGGTTGATCATGTGATTGGTACGAAAATTACCCAAATAAACATGTGATGGAATTTTCCAATGAATGACTTTTTGATGCTTTAACTCTATAATGCTCTATGTATGGAAATATCCATTAATTCACAACTTTAGTCGAGGCTGAAATATCGCAACAAATTGACAATGGGTTTCCATGAAATACTGCACAGACGCTCATGGTCCCCTGAGGGTGAAGATGCCCTTTATTTAATTAGGTCAGTTTAATTGTTAAATATAATCATACATAGTGCCACCAACAGGTTTTTTTAAAAAACCTACACAGTTTTTAATAATAATTTTACAATTTGTTAAATTTATACCCACTTAGGCCCGTCCTTTTATTCTAGCCCTCTCTGTGATGGGAGTGTTTTCACCCTGCCTTCGAGTGCAGCCATTCAGAACAGACACAAAATCTTTTGCCATTAAATGTGGATAAAGAACACATCGTACAAACTACTTTGTTTCAAGGACAACTCAGCTTTGAGAGCCTCACAGGGCCTCCCACGTGGCTGTAGTCCTTTGTTTTGTCGTATTTTCATTTCCATCGTAAAACAGCCACATAAAATGCAAAAAAACAAATAAAATTTTAATGAATGTTGACCAATAGTCAAACAATCCCTAAACTTGTCCCATTCTTTAAAGTTTAAATGATAATTGTGGAAATCTTTAGTAAAAAATGATGAGAAATGAGATGAGATGATGAGAAAACTATGATCTGTTTTATTAAAGTCATTATTAAGAACTTTGCTTTGTTTGAATATAAAACAGTACATGTAATGTCAGATTAAAGACTGAAAAGTGAGAAAGCAGTCGTGTGAGACAGACGTCTTCATCCTTCGGTGGAGGGAGGGAAAGGCAGAGAGACAGACAGGAAACAGAGGGGTACACGGAGAGACAGAAAGAGGACGCAGACGGGAATCAGCGGAGCGTGACAAATATCTTCATCCTGTTGTGGGAGAGAAAGTAGTGAGAGGGAGAGAAAGGCTGAGAGAGGAGATAAACAAGATGGACAGAGGAACAAGTGAAACAGAGTCACAGAAACTTCTCAAGCTGGGAACAAAAAGCACATTGATTGGACATGTCAGTCAGAGGAGATGAATGAAAGATGGAGGAGTTGGAGGGAAAGAGGGGGGAGAAACTTTTGCCGCCTGGGCTGCAGGGAGGGATGCAGCGGGAGGAAGCGAGATTCAATCAAACTCTGTCAAGGTCAGTTTGCAATGAATAGGCCTCTCCACCTGGCTGCTCTTTCAATGAGAGGATGCATGCTGCTGGGGGCCTCATTGCACTGCATGCTGGGAACGGTCCGTCCACTCTAAAGACAGGCACTGAGACAAAAGTACACTCCTGTATTATAATGTAAATGCCGGAAAGTGAATCATATCAAGTTAATTTACCCTCATTTTAACTGTACTACAGACTTTATTTACAGTCAGTACACGCCTGTACACTGCATATTGTTAATTTCAGTGGTAAAAACATTCACTCTTAATACTTTATACTCAATCAATACTACAATCAGAGACAAATTGTAGTTTTTACTCCACTACATTTATGTGACAATGTAATATTTTAGATTATAAGGAGAACTATTAAGAGAAATGTAGCTAACTAGCTAAAAATCTGATCTGATCTGCATGACTTATGCTTGTAATGGAGTATTTTTACACTGCTTTTACTGCTTAAGTCAAGTACACCATGGCCAAAAGCTATCATTTGCCATGTCTGTTCATGCCAGATATGTTTTTATGAATAGCAGCTATGTAGCTTAGGCTACAGAGACGCGATTGATGCCAGTAAATTACTCACAACTACTATTAAAGAGCTTGTAGAGATAAAATAGTTCTCTCGGGGATGACCAAATTAAATTAAATTTAACTAAATGAGTCTGGGTTACGTCCTCCACCTATGCCTGGAAGATGCTAAAGTTCATACTCCAGTCAGCTCTCAAAGCGTCCCTGATAAACTGCTCAAACACTTCTGGTCATTTAGACTTAGCTTAACTAAATGAGGACTTTTAATTGGGACAGTACTAAGAATAAAAACTTATTTTCTGCTTGGTTCAAGTGGAAAAGTTGGTGGATCAAAAAAAAAAAAACATTTCACTGTGGCTGCCTTTTTCTATATTGATTTAATAGAATTAGTGCCACCTACTGTTTATTTTAATGGACCGATATTTGCATATCATCGGTGCATGGAAATGCACAAACCTGACTGCTAAGAACACAAGTAGAGACAAGAATGTTGACTGAGAAATGCCTTGTGAGTTAGCCGCAGGCCTCACATTTGCCAAAAATGCAAACAAATTAAGGTTAAAAATGTGGAGCTTGTTCTTGTGCACGAGCTTGTGGAGCTTGTAAACTTGTGGAGTAGCTAACTCTGTGGCAAGATTAAACCTCCTGGTGTCTCCTGCCGCAGTGAAGCTCGTTTAGTCGACTGGAACAGGAACAGACTTATTTTACATTTATAGTTGTTTGTTTGTTTTTGGAGAAGATTTTAACAGTTTCATTCATACATCTATCTAGGCATGAGAAAAAGATGAAGATCAAGAAAAATCAAGAAAATGCAGTGATTTTTTTTTTCTGAATGATTCAATTTATTGATTGATTTATGAGACTCCTCTGCTTCTGTGTGTGTGTGTGTGTGTGTGTGTGTGAGATACTTCAAACACAAGTAGCTCCAGCCGCAGTGTTTCTCCATGTGTGGTCAGAGTATCACAGGCATATTTGCTGTTGGCTACTGTGTATAAATGAGCAAACGCTTGCGGGCATCTTCAAGTGTGCGTTGTGTGCGTCTGTTTGTTTGTTCATGACTGAGTCAATTAAAGTGGTTTCAACCAAACCATGGGTTTAAATTACACATGTGCCTCTGTTTGTGATACAAGTTCTCATGTGTGTTATACTGGGCCGTACAACATATTCAATAACTACAAATCTATGTTACCCATTCAGTTAAAGCCCCTACATCAGTGTTGTAGTCAAGACCAGCTAAACTGAGACCAAATCAAGACCAAGGCAGGGTGAGACAGAGTAAAGACCAAGACCAGACAGTATATAGTCAACTTATGTAGCTAAGCTAATCTGTAGCTAATATTTTCCAAATCTCTTTGGGTGAGGCCCACACCTCCCAGCCTTCTCAGCAAGTCCCACAGATTTCCTTGCATACATTTTCAAATGTATAATAGCATGGCTTCGCTGAGTACTTGATGGTTAATATTAACGGTGCTCGAACAGAATTTTTGGGGCCGATTACTGATTGCTTGGCAGCTGTATCAGCCACAGGTCGCACGGTTCCCAATCCCAAATCTGAACTAGTTTATATTCATTTCTTTTTTTAATGATCTGTTTTATAAAATACTGAGTTTGGTTTGTTGGAAGAGCTTTGCAGCTGTTGGCTCGTGCTAAACGTTGACCTGAACTTTACTGTCCTCTTTAACTTTCTGTGCCATGCAGGTGTTTGCTTGATAACTGCAGACTGTAGAACAACTTTTTGAACCGTTTCTCAGCCGCTTTCAACCGCGTCATTTGTTTTACTCTCTTAAGCAGTGTGCACAAGGTCGGTTTACCATAAAGTAAAAGTGAAACTCACGTTTCGTCTGAAAAGTTAGACATTATTCATGTGTTATGGGGTGCTGTACCTACTGGACATGATGCATTCAAAGTAGTCTGAAACCAAGCAGCAACCTCTGTGGCTGTGAAGTCAATGCCAAGTGTCAAACTTTCCCTTATACAGGCATATGTTACCTCACACGCGTTTATGTGCCTCCAATGAACGATGCCTGCCTCTGCCACATGTTCGCTCAAGGTAATCCAAACTTTTCTCGTCAGGTAGAACGTCCTACCAGTTCCTACCAGTTCAGGGGCGTCCCTCTCTACCTTCAAAAAACTCCTGAAGACCCAGCTCTTCAGAGAGGACCTCCTCTCTTAGCACTAGAAACAACTGGAGATGATGATCTACACCCCTGTCACAGTACTTATTGCTGCACTAATATGTCCTAGTTGTACAGTACCTTGGTTGTTTCCCAGTTTTCTATTGCATGATGCATCTTCTCTGAGTTGTCCTGGTCAAAAGAGGGCTTTATCCCCTCTTGTTGTCACAATAAATCAATGTGGGTTCTGTGCTAATGGGCTGAAATATAAAATCTAAATGTATGCGTGTGTTGCCCTGGATATTTGGCCTGGTGGCTCCATGCCAACCCAAATCGCCTGCTGGCAGCCTGAATGCAGCAAGCCTGCCTCTGCCTGAGAGCCATTTCACAGGTAATTAATGGACATAATGACTGCAATTCAAGGGAAAAAGGGAGAGTGTGGGTTGCGCTTATAAATGCACGAACATAGTGATCCACACACAAAGACAATTAAGCCGGAAAAGGCCAGGATATGTTTTGTATTATTCCTCTTCTAAATCACTCAGTAAATCTGCAGCGTTTACAGCTTTTAAAATATGATGAAATTAAGAAAACACATAGCAAACATTTTTACCCTTGCACACTCACAACTTGTCCCAATTTAAACACCAATACACAAGCAAAATCTCTTCACTTTCACAATCTAAAAACACCAACTACTGATACAGGTTTGAGAACACACGCAAACACATGCACATACGTCTGTATGAAGAGTTTTCTTTGGCTGGATCTGCGTCACGGCGCTACCACACACGCCTGGAATCACTTATGTCGCCACACATCCATAAACCAACACAGGAAAGACGTGTGGCACCACGAAACTACACGGTTCACCACTCAGGCCAAGAGCTCAAAGTGCTTCCATACTGAGCTCTGCAACTCTGCCCTGCTCAGTGTGTCTTTTACATGTGTGATAACGTTGCTTGTGGTTTGGAGTTACCTGTATTTCACATACAGTGTGCAGTGTAAGGTCGTTTTTAGTGTCAGTGCCACAGTTTTATCGCTTTGTTGAAGCTTTCTCCTTGTCGCACCGCAGTCTTCAATGGTTGTTTATTTCACATTCTTCACTTAAGGTTGTTCGAAGAGGCGGTTTGAGCTTTGACATCTAAAGACATTTGTTGTCATTTTTTTTAGCATTTTATCCATCTTATTTCTCACCCCATGATACCTTGAATTATGGACATGACTTCCTTTCTTAGAAGCAGCTTCTGCGAAAGTTAGCAGCAATTTAAATATGGATTACTTTGCTATCAATGGAGACTTATCAGTACTTGCATAGCAATAAAGTCGGACACGTTGTATTAAAGGAGGTGAGACAGTATCAGGTATGTTTTAAAGCAGACATAGAGCAAAGTCCCACATTGCCACATCACTTAGCTAATGCTAAGATAACTTACTGCTGTCTATTGTATCCCATTTGTTCAATATGTACAAAACAAAAAAGAATCAACAAGTAATGGATTAAACAAGATACCAGGTGTAAACGTATGCTCTTTAGAGGTGCTGGTAGGCAGTTGACAGCATACTGCTAATCCTGTCATACAACAGCTCAGTGAAAGGAATCATCTGAATTATCATGGGATTAGGAATAAAGTGGATATACTAATTTCTTTTTTTTTTTTAAATCTAAGTATCACCTACAACTGAGCGTAATAATAGCAAGTTAGTCTTTTGCACTCTATCCAAATAAAGAAATACCCACAGTGTTACATGGCATCATTTTCCATTGCAAAGGATAAAAATAGTTTCTTGGTTGAATGTTTCCAAGACAAGACCACAATTCCCATAAATACTGATGCTTCCAGTTCCTAAAAGGATGCTGCTACTTATCTTCCAACTCTGCAATGTTTATTTTTAAAAAAGTCAAAAAGACAAGAGCTGTGTGCTCTGTTTAATGGGACAAAAGGTTTCTCTGTTGATCTCCCAAAAGACCAATCAGCCGCTATGCAGCTGTGGGTCTGTACACACTGATGACAGCATCAGTTGACGCACACACACCTACCTACAGACTACAATATGCCGGAATATGTGGACGTGCACATGTGCAAACACATGGACACTGACCTCTGACCTAGGTGACCTGGGATCTCTTCCCAGGAGAGCTCAGCTGGACAGCCATGACCACCTGCCCCTTGTTACTGGCCTCTCAACTACATTTAAAACCCACACATTCACACGAAAATGTGAGCAGCCCGAGTACTAGTTGAAAAGAAATCTAGTATAAAACTCCCAATTTGTGTAGAGATACCCTTGTGCTGACTGATGCCAGTTGACGGCCTCCTTATCCACATTACTGAACCAGACCTCTGTAGTCCACTCCTTATCCCTGCTCAAGGCTACATTTGCTGCTAGCTGCGATAGAGTTACAGGTAATGTAGATGTCAGGTTTTACAATAAAACAAAAGATATTTCTGGTTTGGTTGCACTGATTTTGATTCTTCCTTCCAACAGTGTTTCAGGAGTGCAGCACTGAACTGGTTCTGTTCTAGTCTCATTTTCAAATAGGTGTCCAGTCTTATGACTATGCCAGTAATCCTGTTGTCCCATCCTTCTTGAGGACTCTTCCCGGGGTCTCATGGTCAAATTTTAACACATTTCAGTATCTAGTATTTTAGTGTGAACAGCAAAAATAAAATAAAGTAATTTACTCATGTGAATGACTATTCAGTTCTTACGTCTACTCTTTACTTGAGTAGTAGTTTTTGAGCCAATACAACCAGTACTACATTTTCCATTTATGCCTTTAACCCCCCAAAAACACTAAGATGTCCACTTCTTCTAACATATGCAAACACAAATAAGTTGCACATAGTCCAAAAAATATATGGTTAGCTAGTTAACTAGCTAGCTATGTTAATTTTTCACATGTAACATTAATCGTTGATGTTATGTATACATTCATTTATCTTATAGCTAGCTGTCTGTTGGGCTTCAACATGTGATGTGAGTGACCTTAAAAAGACCAGATCAGAGAGAAGGATCTATTTTCTCTAAGGTGTTTTTAACTCAGGTGTTAAAAACACCCTTGGTTGACAGGTGTGTGAACAGTGTCATCTTAGGGAGGCAGATCAGGTGAGGAAGGTTCCAGGCAGGTCAGGCAGGGTGAGATAAGGTTAGATAAGCAGAGGTCAGGGGGGGAAACCTTTGCTCTAGATCGGCATTTTCGACATACCCAAAGAAAAAAAAAATTCTAGGAATGATTGCAAAGCGTAGCTAACTCATAGTCTGAATTTAGTCTGCTTACACAACCTATCGCAGATTGAACCGATCTTTGGTAACTATAAACTGCAGCATTGTCATAACTAATAAGTGAAGATTTGTATTGTATTTGTATCAAATGTCATTTTCCTGTATCTGATCTTATCTTTAGTTTTCTGACATTTTACAGACTAAACAACCAATAGATAAATTTGTGGAAAAATAAAACTAATATTGGTGTGAAATGTTGGTTCAACAAGGATGAAGGTGAAGTCTTTGCTTGATCAAAATGTTGTTAAAATAATAGAAGATCGCTGCACAGCGATCTTCCACTACAAAGTTGAATCACAAAACACTGTCTAGTTATTTGAGACATGCTCATCTTATAACCTTTCTAGTCAGTTTTCTTTAATATACTCATCATCAGCATCAAAATAAGTTGTTCTTTAATTGTTGGAGAAATTGATGTCTGGTAAGTGGATTAAAAAGGGGCACACATTTGATCCTGAAGACTTGACTCCTGATCTTTTCACTAAAAGAGAAATATTTAGCACTTTTCTTATCATTATCATGTGAACTTACTCAAGAGAAAGTGAAGTCAGGTGAGAAGCGAGGAAGACTGTGTAGGGTTGAAGTAATTGAGTGTGTAATCTTCTCCCGGCCCAATTACACAACATTCCCGCCTCCCAGGCCTAAGTGGACTCAGCAAAGTACACCTGTAATTTAAATGTTGGGTGGGGACCATTCCTTTCATTGACACCATGTGTGAAGAGTTCATGTTCAGGCCGAGATCAGCACTGCCTCAAAGAACACAACTTCCCCATTCATTTCAGTGAGATAATGTGCATTTGAACAGCAGGGATCCCAAAGCACGTGACTCTGGCAAAAAAGGTGAATCTCACTCAAATGTTGGTACATGGTAGCTTTTTGGTTCTGAGCAACTTTAAGAAACTCAGATTTGAAAGTAATACCAAGGACAACCCAGAGATATATATATATAATATATCCATATATATTATATATATCATAGATGTATTAATATATAGTATATATATATATATATAATAGATAATATATATATATTTATATATATACTGGGTAATATATAAATATCTATATTATATTAATCTGGGTAATTATATATATCATATATATATATATATATCTAGTTATAATATATATCTAATAATCTGGGTATATATATATATATATCTATATCGTATATATATAAGCAGTTACTTATAGATTACTGGTCAATCATATATTCTAATATCATATATCTATAGCGCTATCGCTCTCTCTCTAGATATCTTATCATATCTAGGTGTACTATATTAGGCCATAATATTTGGCCACCTAGAGGCAGCGGAAAAAACTGTAAAACACTGACATATTATGAAGAATGTGTTAGCGAACCCTTGACCAGCTGTTACAGAGTAACATTACCATTTATTTGGAGTTAGATGTCCTTGTGATAAATTTGCATTTGATTTCACTCCTTTTAGTTCTTGTTAATCTCTGCTAACTTTTGAGGGAAATATATGGCTCTTTATCTCCTAAATGCTCCAATGTGTTCTTCATCTAGTTGACAACTTTGTCTCTGTCGTTTGATGATGAGCACGAGTACAGTGGATTCATTGGAGTTTTAAACCAGTGTTGAAGAGTAAGACAGAAACAAACAGTAGGGTAAAGTGCCAGAAAAACAATGAGCTGGAAACCAGTGACCCCTTTAATCGAGTCACTTGACCCGTCATGCATAGAAAGATGTAGATTGGTGGACCTTTTTGATTGGTGAACATTGTTATTCTGAGTCAGTATATTTGAAAGCATTTGGCTCCTTTACAGTCTCTGATTCGCCTAATTTTCACATCTTTTTCCAACCACTCAGGCACCCAACTGGCCATAACAATATCTGCAGGTCACGCTTACATAAAAGCTATAATGCAACTGATAATTATGAATTTCACTGATGAGGGAATTCTGATTGAAAACATGCCTACCTGTTTGAGCTTAAACAATATGTAAATAAGCTGAAATATTGTATATTCAGTGTTTATTACACCAAAACCTAAGATCCATTGTGTTTCCTCCCACACTCCAGCTCAGACCATCCTCCCTCTGCCTCCCGACTGAGCAGCCAGCTAGCCTCTTGCCATAAACCGGCGACAAAATAGCAGCTCCTAATTGTTGAGTTTAACACCTGGTGATTACAGGGCCTCATAAAACTTCCCTCTGACGGAGAAACCCACCCCCCACCTCCCTCCACTCCTCCAAGGCCACACAGGGCGTCAGTGCCAATCAGCAAGTCTCTTTTTCTTACACCATTTTTTCATTTTACAGCCCAAAGAGGGAGGAGAAGTCTACACTCATTTAGCTAACGCAGACTAATAAACACTAAGAGATTTAGATTAATTGACCATTTACAGCTAGGGGAGGAGTCAGGCTGGGTAAACTCTGCTTACTGAATCAGCTGAGCTGCTGTTCACCTCCAGAATAACATACATGTTGACATACTGTAATCCAAGACAGACAAAAGTCAACTGTCTTTCTGTTTTACACAAATAAAATTGACCTCTATGGCTTTGTTCTGTCAGAATGACCTGATTTCAGATCATATTTAACCAAAGATTATGAACTTAAAGGCAATGAAGGCTGTATAGATACTTGATGGATTCACACATACAAAAGTAGCAGCAGAAAAGAGATTGTACTTTTCTACTGTTGCTGCTGTACTCTTACAAATGATCCTGATGTACAACCTTCAGGGGATAATACTCGTGGGCTCACATTTTTTATAATCAGTTGCTTGTCTTCTTTGCCTTCGTGGTTTTTCCGTACACAGATGGTAGAGCTTAAATTTCTCCTGTAGAAGGAGCGACTTGCTGCAGGTCAGAAACAGATGCTCCATCATAACCTAAACTTTATGCTGTGTGCCACTGTACAAACCTGTCTGTCTTTTCATTTAGGGCATCTTCATTTTGCTGGGATGAGTTGATTTGAAGCTAGTTTGTGTTGTGTGCTTTAAAAAAGTGCATTCAAACATTTTGAATAATCAAATTACAAAGAGCATGTGCTACAAAATGAAAAGACACAATGTTAACTAGATGGAGACAGATGGAACAGCTTTTAAGGCACTCACTATGGAAAATTACAAAGTGTGGATGTTGGTAGATTGTTGAAGATATAAAAGAAGAAGAAAACACTGTCTTCAGTTTCCAAATATTTCTTTTAAGACATTTTATTAAGTGTATAAAATATCTGAAAATAAGAATTGTTTTTCCGTTCATTTATAATGAATCTTTTATATGTAAAGACACTGGTTTCAAAACCAGTTCTTTTAGGGATCACATGAAGACATTTTTCTATAATTCATACACACATACACATTTTTATACTTATATGACAAACAAACCTTGAATAAACTTGAAACAGTGACATACTATATTCCCATACTAGCCCCTAACCCTGATCTTGAGGATTAGTTTCTACGATGTGTCGTCCAACCACCAGAAGTCGAAAGTGTTTATGGTTCTTCCAATAGACTACACTTGAAGGTGAGATAAAAAGTAGTCATCACCAGGTGGAGTAGGAAATGTTGTTTAAATATGGGTATAAGGCCAAACATTTGTCTCATGGAAGACATATTCATAGTGTCATACATGATTGATGTTCACATTAATTAATAGAAATAAATGTGTAACAAATAAAAGAGAAGCTCTGCATGCTGCGCACTGAAGATGTGAAGTGGGTGTAAAAGTTGGCTTGTCAGTTCAGGAAAGTTGCAGAAATGGTCAGACACATTGGACGTCAGAGAGGTTTCCAAAGCTATTTGAAAGCCTGTCAAGCATTTCTGATGGAGTATACTGCCACCTTAACCATCACAACTCAATATCTAACCTGAACCTATAACCTAAATTGAATCCAACTTACCTCAACCACATTGGTGTCTTTTGAAGGTTCAGCTCAAACTGAATCCTCATTTTGCAAAAATCTCCTTATTCCCAAGGTATAAAACTCAAATTGGTCCCCACAAAGAGAGATGTACACACACACACACACACACACGCACACACACACACACACACACACACACACACAGGCCATTGTATAATGACAGAGCCATTGTTGTCTGTGTCTACCACTCAGTAAGCCGACAGCGTCAGTAAATTTAAACATACCGTATGTGTTTGTATATTTGAGAGAGCATCTCCTGTGTAATTTTATTTTGCATTTATACAAAAAGGCTTCTCAGACTCTCGGGGAGGTGACCTTAACAACAGGTTGCACAGATGGGAAAGTTTTTTGGTAATTTGACTTTAGAAAAACAGAGAATCACAAGCTGCTGTTTAATTGAAAAGGTCGATGGTAGCGCATTGTAGAGCCAGGTTTCCCCTCTAATTTTGGCGGTGGGTAAATGTTTTCATTTTCTTTGGGTTCTATTTCTAGCCTCATTTTATTTTCCAGTTTACATTCTTGTCCGGGTTGGAGCACAAAGGACCATTTTCTGAATATGAAAATCCCGACTTGCCTAATACATTTAGGTTTTTTTTTATTTTTTATGATCAAGTCTGTTTTGCAGCAGTGGCAGGTTTCTGCCTAATGGATCTGGAGGAAAACACTTGTGTAGTGGTTGTATAGCGTCTTTGTCAGTGGGGTCCTCGAGTCCGGGCTGAAGATGCCTTCTCATTAATTCGGTGGTGCTGGGCTTTATTGTTGTGCTAATCAGGCACAGATGTGGACACCCCGACTCCAGAAAATCATCCAAGCAGTCTTGACAGCAGACGCCTCTCAGGAGGGAAGGGGGGCTTGAAATCCTGCGGGGACCATTATAATTGTTTTTGACAGGGATCCAATACAAATATGTACATGCGTGAAAACGAATCAAGCTTGAGCTGTCAACCTCTGAACTGAGATATTTATGATGGTGGTGTGGATGGAAGAGACGACTTTCTTTTGTCAGGGATGGGAAAAAGATGATGGTTTGTTAAAATCCCAAACCCCTGGCAAGCCGGGAGTATTGACAGTGAGTGAAAGACTTGCCTCCCTTGCCCTTCCTTAGTGAAGATGAGCAAGGCATTTTACTTTGCACCGCACAAGTGGAGCTTCATTTCATCGTGGCTATGATAGAAGTGCTGATCCCGAATTACCCGAATAGTAACTGTAATAACTGCAGGACGTTTGTGTAAAATGAACAATTGGATGAATATTGAGCATTATTGAGATTCATTCCTGTGAATATTACACAGATTTTACATTACATTACATTTTATTTTTAACAATCATACCTTTTTCTTTTTCTTTTTTTTTGACAAATTCAGTGTTTTCTTCCCTATGACATTTAGCAATTCTTCTATTACCTCTCTGGTTGTTTTAACTGTGCACTTTTCTCTTATCTTTATCTTTAATTGTATACCTTCTTTATGTTTTTTTAAGATCAAGATGACCTTGCGATGCACACTTGTGTCACGTGACACCACAAACACAGTTTAAGCAGTTTATTCAAGCATAGTAACACTACTTCTTCTTTCTGCTACAATATTAGCTAACCTGGAAACCTGGACCTAACCATGAGTTAAACTAACAATCCTTCAAACCTGACCAAGAGTCTACAGACACACTAACAGCTCTGTGAGGAGCATGTTAGCATGTTAAATTGTCAAAAAACACAAGTGTCAACCTCGTGGTGGGGCTAGAAGAAAAGTCATGGAATCACCAAAGAAAGAGGCGAATGTGAGCATCATTCCAGGTAAACTGATGGAGGCTCTGATACTCTCCCAGGTGTTTCTTCACACAGGTGTCCCAAAGAAAACCTCAGCTCCAGGTTTATCGCCACTACTGTTTATCTTCTTCATTCACACTCTCAGAGAAAGGTGTGTTTCCTCTGGAGGTTTACCTCTGTATGCGTGTCTTTAAAGAATTACACGGTAGTGATAGTGAGGTATGGACACACACACACACACACACACATGCTGTTTTATGTCTGCAGGCTTTTTGTGCTTTTATAAAAGATTTAGCGACGATTTAGCGTCTCTGATCCGTGCCCACTGCCCAGACACACCTGCTGACAGCAGCAACACAACACAAACTGAAGAAAACACACATCCACATAAGTATAGAATACTAGAATAGAGGTATAGAACAGTACAGACATAAGTACCATTAAAGAAGGGTGAGAATCCATTAGATGAAGAGTTTTAGGTGTAAAGGCCTTAAAAGTGTCTCTAACAGTGAACACACTTCGTCTGGTATAACTGGTATACTTTCAAATAACCATGTAATTCAATTCAGATCTCAATCTGTACAACACTCTTACCTTCATACACAACTTCATGCACATAGAAAAATATCTATAAACTGTAAATTTTCACTGTGTTAATTGTACTTACAATCTTAATTTGTAAAGAAACAAGTAACAACATTTGTTAAATAAATAAAGTGGAGTATAAAACTCTATGAAACACACATATTCCTCGACGCCAAGCCAATCAACATGTGCGATAAACACAAAGCGTCCACTTGCATTCCAGCTTGACCAGCTTTAATTAACCCTTTGTGTGTCCGGTGACGGTGAAGAGAGTCTGGTTCATTTCAGGGAATGAATGAGCTGATGCCAGAGAGACTGTGGGATTAAGAATATCCCCCTGGAGGATGACGGGACATGAAGGGAGGGGAGTCACTCTGTTGAGATTAACACCTCGGTTTGCTTTTCCCACATGGCTTCTCAGTCCCTCTGGAATGCTGCATCACTGTCCCTTCAAACTAACGTCTTTCTTTACAAATACAGCTAATTAGAATATGAGTTTAGAATTGAATAGGGTCATGGGTTTGCTTCTTTCTCCACATGAAAAGAGAGTGTTCTTGATAAGTAAAAGCCTTGTGCATTAACACAAAATGATCATAATAAAGCATCATTGTGTGACTTTTCTACCTATCTAATCTAACAGATTTTGAATTATTCTGATGTTACCTTGACTTGTAATCAGGTAAATAGTGTCTCTGCCATTCCCACTCTGTGCCCTGTGTGCCTGTTCTTGCACTATGTGAGAAGTATGAAACATTTTATGGCACACAGCACCAAATATTTCACTTATTTTGATGAAACTGGGACATATCTTATGGAGAAAATGTTTTCTGGTTCTCCCTCTGATGTCCTTCAATTCTTTGAGTTTCCTGATGGACAGTAAAGTAAACTGCTACAAACCATAGCTGCTGTTAGTTAATGTTTGCTCAGTTTGTAAGCCTGATTTGTGAGCTCAGAGCACAGTTTAGTGTTTGTACTACAGGTGTTTTGACCCGTGACAAGGGGAGGTTTTTGGCTGGCTGGGCAAGCAGGCAATGTAACCAAGCTCAACATAATGTCAGAGGTGAAAAGACTGAAGGGAGTGTTGATGAAAAAAGCTAAGAGAGAAAAGGGGAGACTGACTGGAATAAAGAATAAGAATAAATCATGGACTTTTAGTTATTGGCAAGAGCTTTGTAAAACTAAAGGCTGAAAGACATATGCCGAGCTGGGCTTCTTGCTGCTGGACTACTAAATAATATTATCTGGCTGCTATGTCTTGTGTTCTATCTGTTTGATGTTTGACAATAAGTTACTATAAGTAATGTAATCCTAACAAATATACATGCACAACTGTCTATATTTCCACCATATGGCAGTCTAAAACTGAACGCTAAATCACAAAATACCAATTTCTACAGTGTTGTACACAGCAGTCTACACAGGAACTGTCTGGGTGTTGATTAAGAGCAATACCAGTATTTTATTTAACAATTAACTGTTCTGTTTGTTTTAAACTTCCACTTTACTGTCTAAACTCCCTGGAGGATAGTTGTTGCAAATATGCTGTTGCTGATTCATGAGTCATTAAAAATCATTAATTATGTAAAAGCCCTTTAGGTTTCCATCTGTCCTTTAGAAATAAGCTCAGTTTGTTCCTGGGTTTGAATCTGTTGAAACTTTTTAGTGTATAGTTTCCATGTTTCTCCCAAAAAACATATGATTAATTAAGTGGAGACTTTAAATTGCTCACTGTGAATGCGATAGTGATGTTTGAGCCCAACGCTGGAATAAAAACTATGGTTTAATAGCAATTTGCTGTTACAAATCAGTATCTTAAAGCATTTTGGTGAAGCTGTTGCTACAACAGTTGTATTATTTATGATGTTATTGTTTTGCTAGCATGAAAAGAAAATCAATAAATAACTAATAATGAAACAAACAGGTTACATGGACATGCTTTCAACAGACTTTTGTTACAAAATAAGGTTTTTGAGAAAGACTATTTTTAATTCCAATGCATAATTATTTTATCTATCAAAATCATACATTTGGTCTGCAATCAAAACAGATGCAATATATATTTTGCAAAATGTTTCACTATCTAAAATAAAGGTGTTCAGGGCCCACTACAAAATCTTGTGGCACTCCATATTTAGAAGAATCAAAGCAGTTTAAATTTTCTTTGAATTTGGGCAAAGACTGATTAACACAAAGAGAGGTAAGAATCACGTGATGAGTCAAACACAAGCACATCTTAATCGTCCATCTTCCACTTACTACTTATTTGTGAGTGACGACATTCCTGCCAGGGATTTAATGCAATCAATCAGTTTATATTGAGATGTTTTGATGTGATTAATCACTTATATTGAGATGTTGCCTTCAATGTCATTTCATGGCCTGGGGCGTCACCAAGTTGAGAACAAATGGACAGCCACAGGCCCTAAAAGTATGAGCTTAAGGTTTAAATCCCTTATCGTCTAACATCCCATTGTCACCCAAATCCAACCTACCTAAAGAAGCCTTCTCTGAGCCCTGCAACAATGTGGCCCATAAGACCTCCCCAGACAAAAAGAAAGATCCCCCCCTTTTTACTCCCAGTGCCCTCTCCTTCACTCGGCTGATCCTCCAATGTGAGAAGCTCTTAATCAGCACCCAAACAATGAGACCCCAGATCCCTGCTTTTTGACAGAGGGCCTGATCTAATAAGCAGAGGAGGGCCAGGTTGAGGGGGGGGTGTGTGTGGCCTGATCCAGGGGATTACTGGAAGAGATCTACCCTGGAGAGGGGGCCTCCTCACTGGGGAGAGGAGGAAGGAAAATGATAGGTACATTGGGATGTAAGGAATAAGTGATGGAGTATGAAGGTGTAGGCTGCTAAATGGACTGTCTTGGTCAAGGACACTTCGACATGCCAGGGATCGAACCAACGATCGTCTGATTAGTGGACAACCTGCTCTTCCTGAGCCACAGCTGGCCCATTCCTCTTCATACTGTGCAGATAACAATCACTCGGACAGTATAACGCTGAAGAATAATTGTCATAAAGTATCTGATGATTATGAGACAAGATCTGATGATATCTTTTTATATGAACTATAAATGGATTCATGGACATCTGACCTGAAACAGTGAATTCTGCTGATTGTAATGAGGGTGTCTATGTGTGTGTATCTGTGTGTTTTGATTTGACTGAGTTTAAGTGCAAACCGAAGTATGTTATGGCTGAGTAAGAGGTTTAAAAGGAACTAATGGATGGTGGTTGATATTGCAATGGATAAAGAGGGGGAGCAGTAACAGTTACAGAGACCCCACCCCATTCTCCTTCTAAATAGACCTCCAGCATTCAGCTTCTCCATCCAAACCCTTTCTTCACCCCCTGCTTACCCACCTTTTAACCCAAACATCACCCCGAGGCCCCTTCTCCCCTGTCCATTAGCACCATCCCCCGTTCTACCAGTCCCCCTTTTCTCATAAAACAGCATTTAACATTAAATGTAAAAACAAAACACACACACACACACACACACACACACAAAGAAAGATCTGTTTGGCCTTGGACAGTTAGGAAAAGCAGACAAACGTAATGATACATTCTGGGAATTGAACTGAACTGAAATCATGAGTTGCAGGTGCTAGTTTCCAATAAGAGACTACATGGTGTGTGAGGGTCATTCATTGGAGATCTAGAGTACATGGCTCTTAATGTGAAGGAGGGGTTGCCTCGCTTCCTGCCCCAATGGAGAGGGCGGATCCATTAGCAAAAGCTACTGTGACACCAGGCGCTCAGGATCTTTGATGTCTTCACAGCATCAGGCTACAGGGGCGGAGGAGCGAAGACCTGAGGGCTTTCAAAGAGGAGACCTGGTGTGTCCAGATGGGGTCTCCATCCATTCACAGTGTTGTCTGATGAAAATGAGAAGAACAATATATTGTCAGAATGTCAACTTTACAAAAATTTAAATAAAAATGCTTGTTTTATGTTTAATGACATTGTTTTTGAAAAACATTTACCACTAGTGCAGATACATAGACTTTAAGCCATGCAAAACTATACCCTTTACATTAACTCTGTCTTCTGCAGTTCACCACAAGTTCTCATCCGCATCAAACCTTATCACCTGGGAAATAATCTCTTTAAAGCCTGATCCATCCCTGGAAATCTTCTACAGATATATTCAGACATCATGTTGAATTTAAGTAAATGCAAACAGTGTTGTAAGCCACTGACAGCTCACGTTTAGTGCAGATTTGTCCATTTTAATAACCAGGAGGGTGTTGTCATACAACAAGACAGCGAGCAAACTGTCTATCTTCTAATCTAATCTTGTAATTTGATGCACTTAAAAATGAAAACCACTTTTAAAACTTTTTTTTAGTATCATCAACACAATATGCTTAAAATATCAAAACTAAAAGTAATTGTGAAGTGATATAATATAGCTTCATATTATTGTTTGTTTGTTTTTTTAGCATTACATTGACTACATTTGGGTGTTTCAGCTTGTCAGTGTTGACCCAATTTATATGCAATACCCAGTATACTACTTGGTAGATGAATAGTAATCATGTCATCAGAAGTCATATCAGTGTAAAAGAAACTAGTAAATTCAAGTATTACCGTAAATAAACGTAGTGAAGTAAACAGTACAACATATTGCCATATTGGAATTGTAGTATTGTATAAAATAGTATAATAGTAGTAGTAGTAGTAAAGTAGCTGAAAACTAACTGAAAAATAAAGATCATGTAAGTTATTACAGTAGAAATCAATGAAGCAAATTAGTGGAAAATAACTGTAATTTATAACTTTGTCAAGTTTTCTGGCAGTTTCGTAAAGGTGGGAGTCCCAGAGAAGCAAAACAAGCACAAAAATAACATGTTACTGTGCCACAGCTTTGGAAACTATCCTGAGACAAAGAAGAAGAAATAAAAGGAGATGAGATGAGAGGAGAAAGAAACGACAGGAAAGATGTGGAGAAAACGAGAGAAAGCAGAGGAGGTCAGGAGGAAGAGTCAGACCGCAGATCCGTTTCCATTCTCTCTTTCTGTTTATTGAACTGTAATCATGAATAATACCCTCCATATGTAACACGTTACCGGATTTCCTGAAGAATACTGCAGCCGGGAGTCTGCATTTGCTCAAGCCTCAGTGTTGAGGTTAACCAAACATGTGTCTGCATGTACATCCTGGGTATATCACACAGTGTGTTTGGACGATAGCAATCCCTCTGTTGCCAGCCAACTATCTCTAACAACACACATGTCAGTAAACTACATACACATGTGCCTTTATAAACATGGGTACATGCTTCACTGACCCTTTACAGCAAGTGAACCGGTGAGAGTTTTGTATATATTGTGTAATAATACAAACAAATTTTCTGTAATAGCATTCATATTTCAAATAAACAGTTATATGTGGGTGGAACCAACTTTTCCTCATACATTGTGGATAAGGTGCTATACATGAGTGACGCAGGATTCAAACATTTCAAGGCTACGACGAGGCAAATAAATGAATTGTATTAAAAACAATACAAAAATAAAATGAAATAAAATACCCAACGATAATAACATAAGATAAAACCAAGTTAGTTATGTTACATTGTTAATTATGTTCAACGTTTTTACTGCTCAAGAAGGTATATTACATGTAAATTGTAGGAAAGTGTTACGCTGAATAATGTGTTACGTTTTCTTCTGTGTCGATGCCTCTTGAGTAACTCCGATCGCATTAACAGCCTGTACCACACACCACAGCCTGCTGCTGTCCAGCTAGTTTAATCTCATCATGTTGCTAAACAGAGCAGATTGTTGCTTCGATGGAGGAAATGGTCATAAATATGACATGATTAATGTAGTAAGTTTTGCTAATATCATAAGGACTGTTTATTGTCCAGCCTGGATAATCAAACTGTGGAAGCTCAAGCCATTTCTCTCAATTAATAGATTTGTTCACTGCTGGAAAAGGGTATAATTCTATAATTGGTGGGCTTCTGTGGTTGCTATTTAGATTTAAATACTTTACACTAAAATGTCAACATTTGGACCTGAATCGGTCAAGAACAATACTAAATACTCATGTGTATTGGTCTTCATCTGAAAAAAAGTGGTTTGAGGGTTTAGTTACACTTTAAAGTTCACAATGATGTTTTAGATTTTGTGATATCTTTCTGGGCTGGATGGTTTGTTATTCAGAACCATCTGAGGAGTTGTCGTTGGAAAGTATTTGGAAAAGGACACGTGCTTTCAAAAAAATACAGGCCAGGTGATTGGACTAACCATCTGCGTATCACCATCTATTATGGACGAACTTCAACCAGTCAGATCAGTGGACCATATAACATAGTCAAACTCGTACTTTGCTTTTTAACTCACCTGTTCAAATTACATAAAGGCATAAAGTTATGCATAATTAACAGCTTGACCTCTTTGATTGACAGGTGGGTTCTGTCACAGGTGACTTTTTTTTAACAACCAGGCTTCGTTGAGCCCGCTTAGTCTTAGTGTGTTGGCATGCTGACAGTACTACAACTTAGGCTGATGAGGATGTGATCAGTTGTGCAGCTGTTTGGTCATAAAGACCCAAGGAAGGGGGAATATGAATGATGACACCAAATTCCTTTTGCTCTCGATCACTGCACTCGATCCAAGAAGCATCCTAACATTATCTCCACAGCAAAATCTGAGAAAAAGTGACATCACAGAGAAGAAAAAGAGGGAATCCTCCTCTCCTCTGGAGGTTATCAGAGGTGGGGTTGTTTCAGCCGTGGCATACGTCCCAAATACTTCAAAGAGGGACGTGTTCACGCACACACACAGAGGCAGTCAGCCAGCCAAACAAATAATTAACAAAGTCAGTGAGATTAATTAAAGCAGCAGGGTTCAGGCAGGGTTCAGCCTTCTGTGTGTGTGAGGGGGGAACAGGACTCCCCTGCTGGATGCGATTAGGCAACCAAAGAAGAAAGGGAGAAGAGGCGAGGGAAAACACTGGCAGTCATTGATATCCATCTTCATGTAAACAGCTGGCTGTGTGTAGGTGAGTGTGTTGTTGAAAGGTAAGAGGAGAAACTCAAGTTAGTGCGTGTCCTACAATAAGAGTTAGGGGGTAAATGTGTAGCAGCACAACAAGCTAAACAAAAGGAAGCGCAGTGACACAAATAGTTTTAAAACTAGTTAGAATGAACCATACTGCATTTGTTTTTTAATTAGTCAGTTTCACCAGAAACAAATCAAACACAAAATCTAAAAATCTAAAAAAATAAGCAGCAGACATTAACAGGCAGTATTTGAGGCTAAATGAAGCAAACTCCTTTTTACATAGAAACTGACACAGCTCTGTTACTCCCTCCACTTTTGGCTCAAAGATGGAACAACAATGACCTCCATTCCATGTGTGTGCGGTTTATACAGAACCACAAGCCGGAGTAACAGTGCACCATTCCTGCTTTCAACAGCTGGTGTGTAAAAGCAGCTATTGGCTCTAGACAAGTATCTCTTGAAAGTCAGTTTTAAAATTCAATACTAGCACGGGAACTCAGGTTGCATCCTGACAATTAAGCTTTTTATGAACCAAAATAATGAAATCAGAATCACAAAAGTAGATGTGTAAGCAACATTGAACAACAACCTACAATCTCTACATACAAGTCAAGTGTTTCTGTATATTGTAAACAAATGCAAATAGTGCACAGCAATAAATACCAAATTGATCTCTCCCTAATCTTAACTATACAGTAGTTACGTGCAGATATAAAAACACTGAATATAATCTGCAAGGATTTCGCAGAATATACTACTTGAATTTGTCTAACTTTGATTTATTTATCTCCACATAATTTTCCTATTTATTTGTATCTTGTTTGTCTCTGGCCTGTTTCTTGTGGTTTTATCTTATCTGATCTTAGAATGATGGCGATGTTAGAAAATGGTGTTACTTTCTTATCTGATTTTTTTATTTGTTAGTTTGTTGTTTGTCCACAAACAGATAAGAAATCAAATTATTTATTTAAAACACGATTCTAACTAATGAAGCATGTGCATGGAAATCTGAAGAACTTGCTGTCTGACAGAAATATCAGCTTGTTTCAGTTCTGTAGCTATACGATGTGTAATATCCAAACTCAAGACTAAACACATTTACCCAAATTTCAACCTGACACATTTGGTATCTTGAGAAACTTTCAGATCTCCTCTCTGGTTCAAAATAAACGTTTGTGGGTTTGTACTGACAGGACCACCAGAACGTCAGATGACATGTTTTAATAGCAGGTCTCTTGCTGTGGGACCCTCCTCCCTGCCCTCTCTGTTCCTTTCTCTAACCCTCCCTCCCCCTCTCAATCTCTGGCTCTGTCTCTCTTTCAGCTCTGTGTTTTGGCAGCAGCGCTCCCCTGCATCACAAAGCCCGTACTCTCAGCTTGTCCCATTGTGTTGCGAACATCGCAGGTAATGATTAACACAAACACACAACAATGGGAGCTTCAGGACCCATCCAGCGTGGGAGTTGATAGTCTTGAGGTCGGGATGAGTAGACAGTGTCACTGACCAGTACTTAGAAGCCACAAGATGCCATGAATACTATGTGGCTTTAGCTTTTTAGTTGAAGGTCTTGTGTTGTTCGGTTGCATGTGTTTCAATGCATTTTTGTTGAGGAGACCTTTGGTTACTAACTTAGTGAAATATGTGAAAATCTCCATGATGTTTGGCCTGATTTGCTTGAATTTGCAAAGCCGCCACACACTACCATGTCAAAAGGCTGCTGGATACAAAGAAATCATGTAAATAAAAAATCGTATTGTAAACAGTTTATTGTCTGAGCTCTTGGTCAAACAGGCCTGATGCTCTGAATATCTGTTTGACTGAAAGCTCAGACAACACGTTGTATGTTTTGCAATAAATGTGCATTTTAATTTCAATTAACTTAACAAAACTCTGAGAATCCCTGACACAGCTATGCTTAATGTTCTGCTGTGATTGACCAGGTATGTAGAGGTGGAAACGTCACAAGTTGACCTCCACATTTGCCACATTCCTACTACGTCCACTGTCAATGATCAGTCCTGAACTGTGCTAGTCAGATGTACCTTTGTGCAAACATTTTTGTGAATATGCAGAATTAGTTGCATGGTACATGTTCCTCGCTGCTGAGGATGCTAGAGGGTCAATAGGTCACAGCATCAACGGGTTAGATTCATTTTTAAATTGTCTAAACAGTGAAAAAGTTAAAGCATAAAGTGTTTTTGTTTTTTCTTATTTCTGCAACTGCATTTGGAAGATTATTTTTACAAACTGCTATGAGTAAATATAGGCAGATAACAGAGAAGATCGATACCAATCTCATGTTTGTTAATGAGGTAAATATGATTAGCTTAGCATAAAGAATGAAAACAACTAAGGTAACATAATCTGCCAACCAGCATGTCTAAAGCTCACCAGCTAGAAAACAGTCCAGCACATAACCATCAACAAAGCAACTAATGGTTGTTTTTTACGATTTTTAACTAATTAAACAAGTGAGACATAAAGAGTGAGCATTCAAGGTGCAAGTAGGCAGATGATCACTCCACTTTCAATCAGTTTTGTTCTGAGAAAGTGTTTGCCTTTAGTGTGGCTGCAGGATCAAGAGAAAAAAAGATATTCTTTTAAATTAAGATTCACTATTGTTTACGTGGTCATTTTTCAGAGGAGCATTCACTAAACAGTCAGAAATTTAAATGTAAATGGGACCTGATGTTTCCAAAATGTGTCCCTGCTGTGAAGTAGACTAATGAGCGACCAGCCACACCTCACACATTCCTCCTGACCTTTATTCCACCTCACTTTCCCTCCACACAAACACACTCCTAACTCTAACTCACCCCAATGATTATCATTTACCCCAACATCACCCCTCCTGCTCCCCAATCTGTTATCAGCTGTCAGGCACCAACCAGCCCTGGTATTCTCCATTACCATTAACATCAGTATGCAGGAGGCTATCAATGCTATCTGGACCTGGGGGCACTGGGAGGGTCAGGAGAAATCCCCCGTACCTCTGATGTCATCAGATAAAGAGGTGGGACGGAAGGTCTGGTGCTGGTCTAGGGGAGGGAGCTCAGATTGAGGTTTTTGATTCTATTACGCTGAGTATTTAGGATTTGGATACAGGGTGGCCAAATTAGATATTATATAACAGTGATGCTGAGTTTGTTATAGGTTACTAGTAAACCATCTTCACCTGATTGTTCTTCCTTTGTTTCACTTATTTAGTGATTTCTGATGTTTCCCAGAGCACACATGTCAAAGGAATAGTACATCTTAACAACTTATTTGTTTTCTAGCAGAGAGGACTTGGTTATACTAGAAAAAAAGTGTTTCAAATAATGTGTGGCAGACCACTTTGGAAATCAAAAGTGTTTATAGCTGCAGGGAGAAGAGGTGACATTGATTTAAAAAATAATAAGTCTGAAGCTAGAAGCTATCACAGAGCTAGAAGCTAGAGACTAGGTGATTAGCTTAACTTTGTGTAAAGGCTGGAAGCTGGGGGGGGGGACAGATAACCGAGTGGCAACAGTGATTTCTTGTTTCCAAGTCCCTGCAATACTGTAAATGCTACCATTTAGGCACAGGAGAATCTTCTTTCCCACAGCTGCTCTTGACCACAAAACTGAACCAAACTGACAACATCTGTCCTTTCACATTACACACTCGTCCACATATTTACCAAGAAAACAAACAAACCAAAGCATGCTAATTAAATCCAATATAAAAACATGGACATGTGGAAAAGGCAGAATGAAGCATTGTGCATAAACCTAAAGCATGTTTCAGGATAAAAAAAACACCAAAGTTCAAGTTGTGGATTGTTAAGTTCTCATGGTGGAACAGGCCCACAAGTGTGTCGAATAAGACTAGGATCAAAGCAACAAGTGGTCTCTCTTATTTAGTTGTCATTTTGATTTCAGCCTTAAAAGCGATTCATCTCCTATAACCACAGCAGTCGTGAGTTTGGTCTTTTTAACAGTATCTCCCTCTTTAAAATGTGTCTGTGATGCATTCTTATCACTATTGATAGTCTTGCTTATGTATCATTTGACTTTATACTAGCTACGTCGGCATTGTGCAGAAGTGTTATCAGAAAGCAGCCAAGCCAAGTAATCTCTTTATTGTATCTAATTTGGCACATAAGTTGATGGTAAATAGATAAAATTAGCTCCCCAAAACAGACTGTATTTACTTTAAATGCTTAATTTATGGGTGTGTCAGTGGGCTTTATTTGTGTGTGTGTGTGAAGCAATAGAGGTGCCTACAATCCCACCTGTGTCTCATTAGCACAACAACAGTGCAATAACATTAACACTGCTGTCCCCTCCCAAAACACAGGTATCTAATAATCTATCAGCCTTAGCACACACACACACAGGTTCCATCACTTCAGATGACATTATATTGACTTAAATTCATTTCCTTGAGATTTACCCTTTAATCTTAAACAAATCATCAACTTGCATTTTGACCCCAAAAGGCCGGTAAGTTCCCACAGTGTGAGTGTGTACACATATTTATGTCCCCATAATGAGTAATACACTACTCCACACACACACACATGCATGCTCAGGTATGACACAAACACATCGCCCAGAAGTTGAGCACGTAGCGCCGGCTGGCATTAGCACAGCTCTTATCTGCTTTATGACTTCCACTCTGAGTCTTTTATTCGTGTACTTTGACTTTCGCTGTAAAGCTCCGTCTGACCTGAAGTACCACTGTGCAGTGTCAAAGGTCAAATCTGGAATTTATTTCAACACATAAATTTCAGCTAAACCCACTCATACTGTGGCCACTTTAGGAGTCTGACCTGCAGATAAAAGTCAACGGACTGTGCAGTTTCCTCAACTCTTTTTGTGATTTATTTGGAACTGTTATTTTAAAGTTGGCAGAGCTTTTCAGCAGACAGAGCACTAGTTAAACATTTCTTTGAGTGTCCTCTCACTGGCTCTCCTGGCTCACTTGGCTAAAGCAGGTATCACATAACCATGTTTGAATCCGGGCCAGGACCTTTGTAGCTTGTGATTACTCTCTCTCTCTCCGGCACTTCCTGTCTCTCTTCACAATAAAAACTGTCCTGCAGTGACAAAACAATAATACTTAAGGATTCCTCAGAGGCTGAAATAAATCTACTGGTGAAGTTTAACTGCCGTATGCATTTTTAGTGATATCGGTTAGCTAACTGGCAGACTTGAAACCAACTCTGAACACTTTTTTAGTATTTAGGAAGCTCAGTGGATCCAATAAATCCAAAGCAATGTCTACTTAATTTCTGTCAAATGTCTTATTGAAAAACTCTTATCTGTAATTTTTGATATGTTACATGGCCAGAAATATGTGAACATCCCTCCCTATGTGCTAAGTGAACATGTTATTTCAAAGCTATGAGCATTAATCTACTTCTTTAACACTCTCCTGAAAGGCTCTGCACCTGATTTTGGAACCGGCCTGCAGGGATTAGTTGTTTCCATTCAGGGCGAGAATGTCTGGCACAGAGCCGGGGTCCCAGTTCATCCCAAAGATGAAGGATGGGGTTGAGGTAAGGACGAAGTCAAGTCAAGTTCTTCTGCACCAAACTGTGGAAAGCATTTCTTTATGGAGCTTGTCAAAATAATCAAAATATTCTTCAAATACTACTATGGTCTAAAATATAATTGTGTGCTGCAGCATTATGATGTTACCTTCACAGGAACAAAAGGTATCTATGGGGACAACATTTGGCCATGTAATGTGGATACACAGAGATTACGAGTGAGGTAGAGATGAAAAATGCACACATCAAATCCTACAGGAAGAGCTAAAGCAAAACTCTTGAGGTCTGGAAGACAAAAGGGAATTGTTTCTTCTTTATTTGTTCAATCTTCTCTGAGGGATTATGCTTTTATAATGAAGGTGAGACACAGACAGAGATGTATTGTCCATTGTTTTTCAACCTTTTTGATAAAATCTCAGCAGAGACTGGTGTGACAGTGATACATGTATACGCAAACTAAACTAAAGTGGTAAAGAAAAGGAAAAGTTAATGATTTTTCATGTGAGTGTATTCATGTGATATCATGTTTACATTTTTATCACTTTATTGTCGTTATCAGGTGTCATCTTTATCTCCTCTGTGTGCTGATCTCAAATGGATTTGGCTGTTGAAGAAATTCAACTTTTTTTTTTTTTGTTAATCAAAATCCACATTTCTTGTTGATCTGTAACATCCTCCTGAAATTAACTCATAGATCTTACAGGGACACATTAAGGATTGGCGTGTTAAGCTGATAAAAAACAAACAAAAAAAAAAAACAGGGCTGATCTTGATTCTCTGCTGCAGCTAATGGGATTACAGGGTCTTGTTCTTTTACTGATGCAATTAAAACGTGGAGGCAAGTCACAGTATTCACCCACTACAGCAACTTAATTGAATGCGTCTTCTAAAGAGGCCCTAATGCTCTGTTTGCATAAAGGACAATTAACCCGCAATAAATTATGAGGCGTCATAAAAAGAAGTTGTTTTAATAACGTGATTTATGTGGCTGATTGACAGATGCCCTTCAAACTATTTTCAACGTGTACTTTGCTCAGAAATGTATAAATCTTTAGTAATTTCTGGTTCCAGGGACAACTTTAGAGAGCTGTGGAGAGGTGGGAGAGGCAGAGGGTCTTGGGTTTTATTTGCCAGCTCTGTAAAAGGATGGGGGGGTTGTGTGTGTCTGGGGGGGGGGGGAGAGATGCAGGAGGGTAACAGAAGCGCACCCCTCCCCTCTCTCTCCCCTCCTCCCTCCTTCTCTTCCTCCTCCTCCTGCTCCCCCTGGCCGCTCTCAGACCATTGTTGTTGTGACTGCCGTCCGGAGAGCAGCGGAGTGCTGTAGGAGAGTCGGTGTGTTGAGGACGCAGTCTCTCTCTCTCTTTCTCTCTCGCCCTCTCGCTCTCTCTCTCTCTCTATGTGCTGTACAAGGGAAGCGGACTGAAGAGACAGAGCTCCACATTTCAGCGCCAGGGCTCAGATCTCACCGGGATAAATTCACTGAGGAGAGGAGTTGCAGTAGCGCTGCGTAAAGACGCACGTTATCCACTAAGAAGGGACTCTGAGCTACGGGGCACGTTTTATCAATCTCCGTCTTTCATAGTTTCGCCTCGTCGGATCTTTTTAAAAACATTTTCAGAGCGAGAAACCTCCGGGTTTCTTGTTATTTCTCTTCATGGATTTAGCGCTCTGAGCAGCCGGCTGCAGTGGACTTTGCCCAGTGGATCACGGCTCCTTCCTCCGGTCACCAGGCGAGCCCGGCAGCTGTCGTTCATGTTCCATGGGGCTGTTTTTGATGGATTTATAAACTCGACTTCATTTTCAGTCGGATACATAACAGCCGCTCACAGACTGCTTTGGAAAAGGATACTTCGGAAAGACAAGAACTCCAAATGAGGATTTCAATATTCACTCGTATCGACCGGGACAAGGAGTGATTTCTCCCCTGGTGCCAGTCATCACTGCGTGGACAGACCGGGAGGAAAGGTGGGTGAATACAGACGGAGACAGCTGGAGATTCTTGGAGAGTTGTTGTTTCATTCATTTTCAGCGGGCGTTGCGGAGTGTGGGTTACATTACGACTAAAAACTACATAAATAAGCCTCATATTCAATTACTTAAAGCCTCACGTCTTGCCATTAATGAGGGGCTTTTCTACATTTGCATTTGTTCTCAGTGATGTTCTAGAAAACAAAGCAGATTATTGAAATAAGGCTGTTTCTCCACCAACCAGGAGTCCTCATTTGCATTGTAAACCAGTGAATTAATGCACGTTTTGTAATTTTAAACAGGGAATACAGGACAGAAGCTGCTGCATCAGGCGTAATTTAACTTGTGTTTTGCAACACACAGCCAAACAAGTCACTTATTAGACATTGAACCTTCCACATGGACTATTGGTGTGGAGAAAAAGACTGTTTGTGTCGCTCAGAGCGGAGTTTGGACCACAAATCATACCAATCTCCACATTCAGTTCATAAACATGAGGAATTTCATAGTTACCTTTTCTCTCGTGAGGTTATTTAATTGACTCTGACAATGACAGTCCTGATCAGACACTTATGCAAGAAAATTGTTAGAGGGCATTCACAGAAAAAAATAGATTTAAAAAGTCCATCAACTTTGATTTATTGGTTGTTTTATTGATCACAGGATGTGTCAGACGCTCTGCTGAATTGATCGTATTGATTGACTGACGGCAGCACACACGTGTAAACACTGTGACCCTGTAAGTCAGTATAACCCATAAATAGTTACATGTCCAACTTGTCTTTGGCAGCATTTAGGTGGATTCTAACCTACAAGGACAGTTTGAGACAAATAGTGCATATGGCTGCTTTTTGAAGTGTGATTTATGTGTCAGAAATATGCAGCGTACTAGAAATAAAAGCGTCCGCGGTGACGAACTTGACTGAAAAGTAGAATACAGTAGAAGCATTTTGGCTCCAGCTGAACACAGCAGCAAGGCAGTGTGCCAGCGGAATTAGCAGCAGCAGTTTTTTTTTCGGTCCTTAATTAAGAAAGAATACGTTTCATTCAGCAAGCTGGTTCTTAAAACGGTGTGTGTGTGTGCGTGTGTGTGTGTGTGTGGGCGCGGTCTGCATGCGTGGAGCGCACGCACCAGGGTCTGGCGCCTGTGCGCAGTTGGCCCGACTCAGAGCAGAAAAATCACAGTAGTATTCGTTTAGTGTTCCTGTAGGCTGACCAACTTTTATTCTTTGTCTGCAGAATGAGTTCATGGCGACAGTTTTTATAGTAATAATAAAAGTAGAGTCATATTTACTCATGGACTTCAGGTCATATTCAGGTATTTGTATCACCACTGAGGATAACTAACTGGTACAGAGATGCACATTTGAGGAAACTGGACGCTCTTTCTTATTTAAGTCAGGTAACTTTATTAGAGTAAAATATTTAGATAACAACAGTACATTTCTCAAGTTTAAAAAGGTTAAATATGTTTGTGTCTGAGCTGAAACTTTTGAGCTATAGTCAATCAATAGTTGATTGACAGAAGAGTCATTTTTTAAGGTAGAATAAAATCAAATATAGATCCAGGCACTTTGAGTACATGATAGTCCAGCAACAACAGTTTTGCTTCTTGTTATGTATGTCGACTTGAACCTGAAGTCTCATCAGCTGCCAGTCGAATCTTTTTGCTGCTCCTTCAGATTCTGTAGCTTCCTGGCAAGTTTCAAGTGTTTTTCTAGCAAGGGCCCATTATCCTAGGGCAGACCGAGCGCCATCCATTGACAAACAACAGGCGGTAACAGCCCTGCTCCTTATTCATGACGCAGGAGAGCCTGGACAATGTAAGGCAGACGAGCGGGACAGTTAGCAGGACATCTGGTTAAGAATACAGCTGCTCACAGTCCAAACAGGCTCTTTAACTATTTGTCTGCACAATTGTTTGTGTTTTTTTGCCACCTGGTTTAAAACTGAACAGAAAAGTTTGTGTCTTTAGCTGCTCTCCAGCCAGATCCCCTTAAAGAATCAAGTTTCTGCTCAACAGATAACCGTCTCCTGTGTGTGTGTTTCATTTGCCTCTACAGGATCCAGATTTAGAGACATTGTGGGTTTCTGACGTTTCCAATGCCAGAGACCGGAGTGTGAGGCCAATTCCAGGCTTCAGACGTATATTTCTGCCTTTTAACCACAAGACACGCACGTCACGTCAAGAAGATGGCAAGGGTCTGCACGTTCTGCGTTCTCCTGTTCTGTTTGATGGAAATAGTCTTGGCCAGGGCCATTGATGAAGGAAGAACCAAAGGTAAGACCTCAGTTGTTTTTTTCTGCAGAGCATGAGGGTGAGACCTGAAACAAACGGGTTCCTTTCATACGTTTGGTTGTTTGTGTTGTGTAAAGGTTGGATAAGCGTGTGTGTGGCTGTACGGTTGCTGGTTTGAATCCATTTGGTAGAAATCAGATTGGATCACTCCTTCTTCTGTTAACATTTGCTCTCGAGCAAACAGTTTAGTTTCAGTGTCCGAACATAACTGATTGAATGCATCTGTAAATGTTTCGATCACTACACTTTCCCTTCCTGGAAAAGTGTCAGTTTCTTGGCAGCCACGGCCACAGAGGAAGTCAAGGTGACAGGAAAATGACAGAGAGTCTGTAGTGAAGTGTTGTATGGAGTGAGGAAGGGGGGGGGAAGTTCTCAGTGTTTTTGCTGCTGTAAACTGTGCTACCTGATCCGTCCAAGGCCCTGAGGCTCGGAAGTGTAAATCTGCCTGGCTGTGTGCCAGCTGTAGAGGATGAAGAGGGGGGCTACAGGGCCTTTTTCATTCATGCTTTTCCAAACAGAAGCCCCTGCAATAAGCCAACCATTGTCTTGTTTTAAGTTCTGTTAAAATGTTAAGATGTAATCTGTCAAATTGTTCAATACAATCAGCATCTTTGAAAATGAAACATACTTATCTCTCCTTTGCTATAAATCAGTTTTTTCCAAATTAAAGGATTCAGGGTGACATTTCTGTAAGGCTGTGTGCAGATTGATGAAAGACAAAGTGGATTGTTGCCCTGGAGGCATCGAGGACAGAAGCTGTTTCTTTTCCGTCTCTGTGGCCCCACTCTGTACTGAAGTGAAGCCAGCCAGGGCTTGCTGTTCAGACGACAATGTGCGAGAGGGCGCCCAGAAACACCTTTTAGATTTATTTACAAGACAAACAAGCAAAGAGTCAAATGAAGACTGATAACTGAAATATCTTGAGGTCATAAAACATCAATTTTACATAGAAACAAATCAATTGAAACCAGTTTTATCAACCAGTCAAATAATATAGCCTTAATCTCTACAATCAAACTTTCCTCATAGTTTACTGTTTTGGAGTATTCTTCAGTCAGTATGAGCCAAAATAAACACAGAAACAAAGATCCTGGACGTCATAATCCTCAACAACTAAGAAAAAGATTAACTGCCCCTTGATGTTAGCTAAAAGAGTGAAAAGATGAGTCCAACAGAGGAGAGGTGATGAGGGTCAGAGGGACCCACAATGACTCCTCAGACTCCTGACAGAGTAAATGTCACTCAGTCTTCTCTCTGGGGGGCCGTGAAGCGGAGAGTTTTAGGATTTATTTAGGATGAAAAAAATATATATTATAAGATATTTTTAGACTGTTTCCTCATTTTAAAGGAGAGTATTTAATAACAAAGCTTCTTGACGAAGTGTTTATGAATCTGTCTAAATTATTCTCGGTCTCTGGCCATTTTCTGTCATGTTGCTAATTTGAACGGCTCTAAGAGAAAATAAATCACAACGCTCTCCAAATATAATTATACATCTAATGTTACTAACCACATGCTGCTAAATGCAGGGATCTGACTTGTGCGCTATGCTTGTTTCCCTCTTCCTTCAGAAAACATGTATTTTAAGTCCTGTTTTTTGCCACATCATTGCAGATTATATAAAAGTCTGAAGAGTTTCTGTCTCCTGCTGTGACTTTATCTGCCCTTCATCCCTACAGAGGAAATATTAACACAGGAAATTTACAACTTAAATCCTTTGAATGCCGACTAAAATACATGTGTTGTATCTTTAATAGAATCACAAAATGAAATAAATGCCATTCATTGTTTAATTTCACAATGACAGTAAGCAATTAGCAGTATTAAGGAGAACAGAGCGTGCCAAAGAATGCCATCTTTTGCTTTGATCTCTGCCCCAGAATAAGTGGGTTGACATTTTTTAGGAGTGCATCTGCTGGTCAGGCAGAACATTCAGACCAGATCCTGAAAGGATGAAATTTCATTGATTCTCCAGCATACAGTAGTCCTGCTAATAAAACTGACCGGGTGTATTGAAGTGCTCTGCTGCTCTGTTCCCAGTTCAGGGCATGAAACTCTTCATTGTCCCAACTGGTTTCCACAGAGGGTTTTTGCTGCCAGCCCAGCCGGCTGGCTCACACCAGCCGAGCGGTTTGTTTGTGTTGTGTTGTGTTTTGTTTGCCCCCTCGCCTCTGGGTGACAATTCACACTCTGCCGTGAGTTCAACTCCAGGGCATCGTCCCTGTCTCTGCAAGTTCATTAGCATGGCTCTAAGTATGTGTGTCCATCTCTGTGATTTACAGCTGACTGTTTTATTGTGTTCAAATTTGCCCCATTAAATCAAAATGTGTGGCTTGTTGGGTTCTTAATGGGATTCGTAATATGAAATCAGAGGACATGGTTTCGCAATTGTAACATACTTAAGTGATGAGTGTGTTCACATTAAGACCAGCTGTAAAGACTCTAGAAAAGATATCTTTTCATTTGTTTTCCTTTTGGCTGCTTTGACCAATCACCGTTCCTGATTTTCCACTTACACCAATGTAACCGTGTATTTGTTTCTGAAAGCGCTACCTCTACATGTACTTTGGGCGATTAGAAAAAAGCCAGCACTTCACTCCGACAAGGGAACAGATTGCCTTTTCACTAAGCGCTTGCAGGAAGCAATCAGACAGAAAATTGCACTGGAAAATTGCTCGTTCTGAGTGACTGAGCAGTAAGCGAGGTCCGTGGCCAGGGCGCACATATGCTCCGAAAAGTGAGTGGGTGAGCACATAAATGGGCGAGTGACCCACTGAATGGAGGGCACTGTGGCTGATGGTGACACGATAGTTGCCGGGTTATCAGGGCACTCTATCACCAGTTCCTGGTAGCATTAAATGACAGTGGTTGTTTAGGAACATGGTGTACTTCTGCTGCTAGACCTTTCAGAGGTAAACTGAAACCACCAGGGTGTGTTTGGACAATTTTTGTCTTGTTCACTCGGGTGGTGCTTAGACCGAGGAGGTTTATAGCAGTTTCACTCTAGACTATAGAATCTGGTTCTTGTTTTCATTTTAGGAGTAAATAAAATTTCCTTTAGAGAAGAATGTCCTAAAATAGTTTCAAGTGTGGTGTCAGTTAGCAGGCAGTCCCTCATGCTTTCAAAGTCAACCATGAAAATGAATCTGACCACAGTGTCTAAAATTAGGACTAATTTTCTATTTTTTCGCTTCTATCTCCACCCAGATGTTCGAGTCTCCAGGCCTCTGATCGTGTCAGGTTACCCAGAAAACACGACGGGTGTGGTGGGCGGTCAGGCAAAACTGATGTGTAAAGTCCACCGGCCGGCATCTACCAAGGTGCAGTGGCTGAAGACGGAGGTCAGCACGCCGGGACAGGGTCAGGGAGGATCACCTCGCCTCCGGCCTCTGACAGTAAGGACAAAAAACAGATAAAAAAACAATCTGAGTGTTCTACTCAGGCAGTGTTTTGATTCTGGCCTCATCATAATAATATCATTTTAAAATGATCTCTCCTCCACGTAGGCCCTGCAGAGCAACACGTCCAAGGTGAACACACTTCATCTGTCCAACATCACCCTGGAGGATGCAGGGGAGTACATTTGTATGGCTGAGAGCACCCACGCGGGACAGACAGTACAGGCCATGCAGTCAGCATGGCTAGAGGTCCTGCCTGGTGAGACACACTTGAGATCCTACCAACATTTTCTAACATAGTTTTTGTACCATTCAGATGTAATTTTTCAGCTTCATTCAAAGTGTGTGACTTTTAGCCAACTACTATTACCTCGATTGGATCATGTGACCTTTAATTTATAATAGAGTAACATACTATTTTATAACCTCAACTTGTCCCCTCCACAGGTACCATCATTTCCCGAACTGTTGACCTGACTGCTGCTGAAATCCCAACCGGTACAGTAACTTCATTATCATGCTTGTTGAAACCAAAACGATCCCTGTAGAATCACAATCATTTTGTAATTCTACAGGGTTCTGAAGATTGCTTGAAATACTGACAATCCATTGGTTAAGTGTATACTGCTGTAAGCAGACATGATAGTAGAGACTGTTGAAGATGGTATGGCAGCCATCTGTGTGGGCTCAAACGCGTCCTCCTCCCCAGGCTGGAATGAACTTCTCTCCTCCCTTCGCTCACTTAGATCTCCAGTGAACCTTCACCGCCCCTCAGATTTACTCTCCGTCCACTGTCACGCTGCAACATGTTCATTAGCTTTAGTCTCTCTTCCTCCACGTTTCTTTTCTTCTTTTTGGGGGGAGTGAGCACGAAAGTGGGGGGAGTTTGCAGTGTTAAGAGGAGGAGGGGGAGAAAGGGACAGGGCCTGGGTGTGTGGAGGAGGGTTGGGTCGGTTTGGCCTCACGGTCTCCATGGTAATTTCATTGTGTGTTGGTGAGGTTATATGAGATAATAGGGCTGAAGAGCTGAAGTTCATAGTTGAGGGAATGGTTACTTGCTTTAGCTGTAACTGGCATGTGGGGGGATGTGTGTCAAAGAGCGAAAGTGGTAGAAAAAGAAGGCAAGAAAGAAAGAATGAAATAAAAAGTTGAAAGAAACAAAATCAAAGACATCGTGCATGCTAACACTTCTTTCCTGATGTTTTAACAGATGTTCTTGAGGACCTGAGTGAAGACACAACAGAACATCTTCGGCTAGAGCCGGGCAATGTCTTGAAACTGCGCTGCGACATGAGCACTCAGCCTGGCATGGCGGTAAACTGGTACAAGGAGGGAGGCCGGGTTCTGCCCACGCCCCGCATCCAGATCCGTGGTGCTATCATGGAGATCACGGATGTAACATACGAGGACTCAGGTGTTTATGTGTGTGTTCTCCGGGGAACCAAAGAGCCTGTAAGGAACTTCACCATCTCTGTGGCAGGTAAAGACTGTTCACCACATTCTTGAAAATAATGTATGGTTGCCAACATTTTCTAGATCTCTCTTCATATTGCTTCCATCTGTCATGTTTCCAGACTCAGTGGGGTCAGGGGACGACGATGAGGATAACGGCTTGGAGGACTCATCAGCGGAGATAGAAAATGACCAGGTCTACTTCTCCAGAGGTGTGTTGTTGTTTGCTTAGCATCTGCAATCATTGATGAATTAGTACAAATGAACTTTTACACTTCAGCAGAGCATCCAGACTAACAGTCAGTCTTTGTTTATACAGGTCCCTATTGGACCCACACCCAGCGTATGGAGAAGAAGCTTTATGCTGTTCCTGCTGGGAACACAGTGAAGTTTCGTTGTCCAGCCATGGGCAGCCCCATGCCAAGCATCCGCTGGCTTAAAAATGGACGTGAATTTAGAGGAGAACACCGTATCGGGGGCATTAAGGTGAGGATGGTAGCAGTTTGTGATCTTCTTTGCTCACTCATTGTTTATGCCTCTTCTTGTTATTCTGAGTGTCTAGCCATGCTGATGATAGTTTGTGTTTCTTTGGCTAGCTGAGACACCAACACTGGAGCCTGGTGATGGAGAGCGTTGTTCCTTCTGACAGAGGAAACTACACCTGTGTGGTGGAGAACAAATATGGATCCATCGCTCACAGCTATGTCCTTGATGTCCTGGGTAAGACATATATTTTTGTCTCTGGACTCAATATTTTGTTACATGGATGTGTTTTCAAAAGCTGGAATTGAAAACAGAAGTAAGACATTAGTCTTTTGTGAACTTGTAAACACTTTGCAATATTACAATATTCTTGGCAGCAGTAGCAACAATTATTAGTCAGCACTTGTGGGCAAAGTATCATGTCTTCAAATAAAAGCCTCCAGTATGAAGTACTGGATAACCAAGGGGTTGAGCAGAAAGTGACATGGGTGCCTGGCGTCAGTCGTTGTGGGCAGGATGGGGACGTTCAGTCATCCACACAAGTTTTCTACCTGACCTGTGACAGGAGATCGAGGGGGGCTGCACATTTGTTTGTTCATTTGTTCGCTGTCTCTCCACCACGGGGTCAGTTTCCGTCCCCATCGACGGGGAAGAAGACTAACGAGACAACTAACGAGATCAGAGAGCGAGAGTAACCACAGATCAAAGAGAGCCCGGCAACCAGCTGACAAAGAGCCATGCTAATGGCACCGATTTTCATCTCAAAATATCATTCTGCTCTTTTGCCAGCATACAAACACATTATAGGTGACAGGAATAACTGCTGGGCATTTTTTGGAAGTCTGTTTACAAAGCAGCCATGTTTGCCAAGTGTTAACCAGCCAAATATCTGGATGTTCTCCGTCTCCATGCCCCCAAATCACCTTTTAACTGCTGCCCCAGGAAGAAGAAAATCCTTTAAGCTCTGACTGGTTTATCTGAAGTTTAATGCTTGATTGAGTTTAATCTTTCACGACTGCCCGTTTGGCTCATCTCTCTTTTGATTTCTTCCCAATAAAGAACGATCCCCACATAGGCCCATCCTGCAGGCCGGTCTACCAGCCAACACCACAGCAGTGATAGGCAGCGATGTCCAGTTCCATTGTAAGGTCTACAGCGACGCCCAGCCTCACATTCAGTGGCTCAAACACATAGAAAGAAACGGCAGCCGCTACGGTCCTGACGGGACACCCTACGTTCAGATCCTCAAGGTTGGTGACAAACACAGCTGCCATTTTTTTAAGCTGTAATTCATTAAAAAAAGTCAACAACTAGTGGAACTTTTAAAAGAAGCTGTAGGCAATCATGATGATTGTTGTGTACTAACTCTTCTAACTATGTTGCTTTTGTTATGCAGACCGGTAGTCTGAATATGTCAGAGGTGGAGGTGCTCTACCTGTCCAAAGTTACCATGGAGGATGCAGGAGAATACACTTGTCTGGCTGGAAATTCAATTGGATTTGCCCACCAGTCTGCCTGGCTCACCGTCATCTCAGGTAAAAAATTAACAGAAGGCTACATGATTCATTGCTGAAAAGAATTTACTAAATTGCTTGGATAGTTTTAATTTAATTCTTCAAAAATGCTTGCAATGTTGTTGCCAAATACTGTACTCACAGGAAAAGTTGATACCTTGCTACTGACTAATTTAGAATTTTTAATAAAAATGTTCCTTCTCTTTCTATAGAAGAGGAAGCAGCAGATGCAATGGACACTATGGAGACCAAGTACACCGACATCATCATCTATGCCTGTGGTTTCCTGGCTCTGATCATGGCCATCGTCATCGTGGTGTTGTGTCGAATGCAGGTCCACCCAAGAAGGGAGCCATTTGATGCCCTTCCTGTCCAGAAGCTCTCCAAGTTTCCTCTTCGCAGACAGGTACATGGCATTACACATCATCTAATAGCTGCTTTAGCTGGTAGTCGACTATGACTACAAAGTTTTGTCTGAAACAAAAGTGCATTTGAAACCTTTCTGTATGTTTCTGAAGGCTGATAACTAAACCCTCCTTTTCTGTATCTTTTCCTTCAGTATTCGGTGGAGTCCAACTCGTCAGGGAAGTCCAGTGCGTCTCTGATGAGGGTGGCTCGCCTTTCATCCAGCTGCTCCCCCATGCTAGCTGGTGTTATGGAGTTTGAATTGCCCTACGACCCAGACTGGGAGTTCTCCAGGGAAAAGTAAGTTATCTGCAATTTAAAATCACCTCTGTCATAATTTTCAAAGATGTAGATGATATTTTGGAAAGAAATTACACCTATACTTACATTTTAAATGATTATGAAAGAGATGTGTTTTAAAATGTTGTGTTTCAATAACACATTTTACTTAAAAACTCTCCCCATGCAAAGGAAGTATTTCTTCAGTAAGTTTAGTTTGGCTTCTAGGATTCAGATTCATTCAACATTGTAGCTCTCGCATCATCTAGGGACCTAAAAAGAAACAGACCCACAACCCATTTTTGGCTCTGCCCAACCTATGTTTTAGGAAACCAGAGCCCCAAATTATGGATTTGTACAGTTTTCATTTGGACATTCTTATTTTTACTAACTTTCACTCTCTCTCTGTCTAGTTTAACGTTGGGCAAGCCTCTTGGAGAAGGCTGCTTCGGTCAGGTGGTCAGAGCCGAGGCCTACGGCATCAACAAGGACTGTCCAGATCAGGCCACCACTGTGGCAGTTAAAATGCTCAAAGGTAGGAAAGAAATGATACACACAAAAACACCTGTAGAGATTAGCTAAGGTCTGCTCTTTGTGGAGAGGGCATTTCTAAATAAGATCTAATTTTTCTCAGATGATGCCACGGACAAAGATCTGGCAGACCTCATCTCGGAGATGGAGCTGATGAAGGTGATGGACAAACACAAGAACATCATCAACCTGCTCGGAGTCTGCACGCAGGATGGTGAGTTTCTGATCCATTTCTATGTCCAGCATACCCTGTTTCAACTTAACATTTAGGTAAATAGGTTGGATCTTCTCTGCCTATCAGCTCATGGACAAATCAGTAAAGTTTAACCGGTGGCCTTCTTGGCTCTGATGATTACAGCAATGATTAAAGGACAGATTCCTTCTTGTTAACACTAATTATGATGCACACACCCTTATATTGGAGAGAAAACAATGCCTTTCTTTTACTTCCCTCCCTAATTTAGTAAGTGTTTCAACTATGGTGGTCCTAAGTCTTCAGGCTAAAACAACAATAGAAACAACCCAGCCCTTCATCTCGTTTGTGTTCCCCCACAGGCCCTCTGTATGTGCTGGTGGAGTACGCCTCAAAAGGCAGTCTGAGGGAGTACCTGCGTGCCCGGCGTCCCCCAGGCATGGACTACACCTTTGATGTGACCAAGGTGCCTGAAGAGCAGCTCACCTTCAAAGATCTGCTGTCCTGCGCCTACCAGGTTGCCAGAGGGATGGAGTACCTCGCCTCTAAAAGGGTATGTTCACTTTTAAGGGAGGAAATAACTTGTAGTAGAAGTTTCTGAGAAGCCAACTGAATCTCTGGTGGCTGTAAATATTTTTTGCAAGCATTTTAATGGGTGCAAGAGGTGGCAAAAGGAAGTTTGTCTGGAAACTCAGCGCTGAAATTAGTTGAAGTATTGATTGTTTGATTTGAGTTAATTGACAGCTATTACTAGTGCTCTTTTTTCTTCTGTTATCTCCCTGTCTCTCTCTCTCTATATATATATATTTTTTTTTATTATACATAACTGAAGACATTACATTAGGTTAGAGGAACCTTTTTTAAGCTCTTGGGGTGAACTTTTGCATTGCATGCTTCAGCCCCATGAAGCTTTTCAGACCTCATTACAGTAAAATGTGTCCATGGTCATGGGCAGGAAATACAGCCACGAAATGAAAGCCGGATACTAAGCTGGAGAATTCATGCGCTGTATAAGCGCTAAAGCAGCTGCAGTATCAGCTCTTTGGTGTCGACTTAAAGAGAATTGTGATCATGATTAAGTTCTTGTGTAATTCAGTGTTTTTAGATTTGGGCGCCTTCAGATGGATGAGTGTGGTCCAGACGGGTCTGGCAGGACCAGCCTTCCCCCTCTCCTCTTTCTCTTTCCGATCCCCCATCTTTCTTGCCATCCACTGTGCTTCTGTCCGTCCCTTTCTTTCTTTTCTTCCCACCCCCACCCCCCCATGTTTCTATTCCTTTCATTTACCCAGCATGCATGTGTGCTTCTTATCAACACTTCTCTTTGTCTGCCAGCCGGTGTCTCAGACGGGCATTCCTGAGCAGAAAGCGGTCGCAGCTTCAGTCCTGTTTACTCTTCTCCATCCATCTGTCTGTCCCTCGGTCGCAGGGCTTTGTCCTTTTTAGTGCTGCCATAAATCTGTTAGCAAACAGGCAGCAGAGCTTTCGTCTGGGTGTAGGCATCAGGTTTCTGGCTCTACGGCCTCCTAAGAATGCAGGAGCCTGAAACTAACCCTCCATTATAGGGAGACCCACAAACCAAGACTGGTTCATTTCGCACGTCCCCACAAATCCCACGTCTATTTCGAATGAAAACCAAAATAAACTTAATGACATCCATTCAATGTGGGCAAACAGTGCCTTTCTTTTTTCCTCCCAAAGGGTTGTTTTTAATTCAAACTCCCAGGTTTCTATATAAAGACATTTTAATTCTGTTGCGTTCACTAAAATGAGGCACTGTGTGTTGACTTTAGACTCCTGCGTCTTTTCATTTTTGGAGAAAATCTGCAGTGAATCATTTTTACCTCCCCTACCTCCGTGTTTTTACATGATCGCTCCAAACCACGGCTTGGAACAGACAAGGACGTGCCATGTCACAAGTCTAAATTCAAAAGAGCATACAATAATGAAGCTTACTTCAAATGTCATGTTTGGCCAAGACTGTAAATTTATACTAAAAGTAAGGCTGTGTTAAAAACAATTGAAAAATGATGCATTCAGCCCATTTTTCAAATTACGCATTAAATCTTTGAGCCTGTTAAACAGGACCATTTAAACTTTATGCTAATCTTCTAATCTGGAGACACAGCAGTTGGCCTTAAGCTCACTTTAAGGTTTTGTGTCAGTCTTTAATTCTCTTTCTTCCCTCTCTGCAGTGCATCCACAGAGATTTGGCAGCCAGAAATGTGCTGGTGACAGAGGACAACGTGATGAAGATCGCTGACTTTGGCCTGGCCAGAGGAGTCCACCAGATTGACTACTACAAGAAAACCACCAACGTGAGTGAAAGTTTTCTAGCAAAACCTAACTCGCCAGTAAAAACGGCCTCGTCAGTCCTGCTTGTAAACATGTCTACTCCTCAGCCAGGTTCCTCCTGCCTGGCTCCTTTCATGGCTTTAATACTCCTCAAGACAGATGTCTGATGTTTTCCTCTGATTGGCAGCAGGCTTAATGGGACTTAATTAGAAAAGAGGGGAGACAAGGAGAGAGGAGGGGAAGGATTGTGAGGGAGGAATAAGCAAGCACAGAGAGCTAGAATTTGATTGAAAAACACAGACACAGAAAAATGTGTTCAAATGAAAAATGTGTTGCTGTGGTACATGAAGGTGGAGCTCTAATGTGTTCATGTCTGCTCTACAGGGACGGTTGCCAGTGAAGTGGATGGCACCAGAGGCCTTGTTTGACAGAGTCTACACACACCAGAGCGATGTGTAAGTCCAACTTCTCATACAGAATCGATGTCACGAGTAAAAGACGACCCAAAATTCAGACATCTTTGATTTAACATGTGTCCTGATCATAAATATCATCTTTCCTCTCCTTTCATCTGTGCTCAGGTGGTCATTTGGGGTACTTATGTGGGAGATCTTCACGCTAGGTGGCTCACCGTACCCTGGTATCCCCGTTGAGGAGCTCTTTAAGCTGCTGAAGGAAGGACACCGCATGGACAAACCCTCCAATTGCACACATGAACTGTAAGCAGGAAGTCCTCTTCTTTAAGTCTCTTTAATTTTCTACAGTCAGCAACCAAGCCCGTCTATACTACAGCCAGATTCTTTTTTAGGATAGTTTTGGCTTACAGTAGCAGTAAACTTAATTGTATCTTTGAAAAGCCACATCTGTTGCAAAGCTGAAAATGTCAAATGTTTGTGTAATTGAAGTCTGGATTGTAGGAATCATTTTTGTGCGTGTTGTTTTTTTCTCTTCTCCGTAGCTACATGATGATGCGTGAGTGCTGGCATGCTGTTCCCACCCAGAGGCCGACCTTCAAACAGCTGGTGGAGGAACTGGACAGGGTGCTGCTGTCTATCTCCGACGAGGTGGGTTTCAAACACACTCACAGACACATTCACGCATTGACTCCCTCCTATGAAATCACACACAGGCCAACGTATGTGCGCTTGACTCAAGATGTACACACACGTTTTCTTCTTCTCTTTCACAATCTGTTGTCCAGATGTCTTCAGCGCAGAGAGAATGCAAGATTTATAAACTCGTGCAAACAAAACAAAATCACACTGTTTGTCTGCAGTGTGCAAATTGCTTAAATTTTTCACAGAATACTAACATACCATTACCTGATTCACAGTTCTTGTCTCTAAATCGATTCAAAACTGACATGGTGGTCTCAAACTGCGATGGCTGCAATTCTCTCCATCTGCATCTATTTTGCAGTGGACACCATTAAATGAACAGCATGCTCAAGAGCAATCTGACAGCCTTTGAGAGCACAACAAATCCAGTTTCCACTGCTGTTTACTGCCAATTTAACAAACATTTATCTGTGGGTTAGTTTATTTTTCTGTTTCCACAGAGACCGCAATATTTTTCTAATTTCTAAACTTCCTCTCTACCCTCAGTACTTGGACTTGTCGACACCCTTCGAGCAGTACTCCCCGTCATGTGAGGACACGTCCAGTTCCTGCTCTTCCGACAACGACTCTGTTTTTACCCACGATGCCTTGTCCACCGACCCCTGCCTCCTGGGCTACCAGGACGTGCGCTCCCGGATAGACATGAAGACGGCACTCCGATAGAGACACAACTAAAGGCACCTGCACATATACAGACATGAACACAACATTACAAGCGGGGAATCACTACTTGATGTTTTCAAGTAATATAACACATCCACTGGCAGCTATTTTGGAGGTCCACAGCTGCATTTCTAAAGTTAAGTTAAAGTTTTTATTCTCATTAAGTTTTCCATTGGACCTCCATTATTAGCACCAGAAAAATCTCTTAGATATAGGTGGGCATTTATACACGCACATTAAAATACATACACAGACACACATGTATGCACGTGGAGCACTGAGGCCTGTGGGCTTCATTACATTGTGAAGGTTTGAAGAAAAACTTTTCATTGTGGGCTGAAGAACGAACGGAAGAAAAGAGGACAAACAAAACTTTGGACTATCAGCTCTGGCCCTGTGCCCAAGAACAGCTGTAATGTTGGAAAACTTTGGCACTAAAAGCAACAAAAGAGACCCTGGTACTCAAAAACACCTCCTTGATCAACTCTCTTTGAGGGAGAGGTGACGGACAATGATCTCATCACACAAACTCAACTCAAAACCAGGGCCTGAAACCTCGGTGATAAAGACATTTTAACAAAACAAACAAACAAAAAAAAAAGATTTATTTTGCTATGATAAAAAAGAAGAAACTGATTGTTAAATATAAATCTCTTTATATAAGATTATTTTACTTTTGTGTTGCTTATTTAAAAAGAAAACGGTCTTAAATCTCAGGATCTCTTGTGCTAAGAAGTTGCTGTAGCTGCAGCAAAATGCCTGAATTTATGATTTCCTGTGAATATATTAGAATATTAAAATATTGTATGTACATATCAACCACAGAAAGACGATTGCCTTTTATAAATTATTCTGAATGACACAAAAATGAAGGTTATTAGAGGCGAAAGGAGAGAGGAATTTCACGTTTCACGTGCCAAACCTGTCACACTGTCTTCATGTTCAGGTTTCATTCCAAAATGCCACCATATTCAATTTAGATTTCCAATGATCTCCCAAGTTTAAATTAAAACATTGCACCCACTCAGAAATCAGTAGATGCTGTGAGAAATCAGTTCAAATGAATAACTTAAGTAAACATTTCGGGGATAAAAAATCATCCCGTAATTTGAATTATGACAACTGAGACACGAAATTCTCATTTCCCTTCGACAGCTCAAACCCTCAAATCTATGTGGTCAAAAAATTCTGGATTGAGCCTTTAAAGATGGCTTAGCTTTGGGAAATTTTGGAAAGAAACCCTCCATTTGTAGTAAGCTGCTTCGACCTCCAAGTCCAACTGAACAATTTGTGGTTAAATACCAGAAGGAGCCCAGTTCTTGTTGCTGTTGTTGGACGAAGACCACCAGATCTGACAAGCTGTAATACATTTCTTATGTTAAGACCCAAAGGTCATGAGTTCGACTCATTTACATGTATAAACAAACACATAAGCTTTGAGACACATTACGTGATCTTCCTCTCACAACAGCTTTTACTCTTTCAGTCTTTGCCTACATGACCACTTTGTCAGAGACAGTGTGTCCAGGGTGGGACTCGTCCTGAAAGGAGGACTGACGATTCAGCATGGGGACTCTGTTGGGGAGCTGGCCCAAGCCCACTGTCACTGCTGACAAGGAGAGGAGGGCAGGGAGGTGGGGGTACTGAATTTGAAAGCCTGTGTGATTGATTTCAAATAGAGGAGAAGGGGGAGGGACCCTCCTTTGTCTGGCTGTAACCCTTCACCCAGCCCAATCTGTTGGCGAGGGGTCCTCAGGTCCGCAGCCTGGCTGGACAATGAAGGCTTTGCAGGCTTAATGGGTGTGACTATGGACCAGAGGGAGTTTCTGGGGGTAGTGGTGTGAGGATAGCTTGGGCTTGTGTGCAAATGAAGAGGCTCTTATTATGTTAATGTCACCTCTTCTCTTCCAAACGCCCATATCTTTATCCCTATAGCCACCATCTTTTAAATTACAAATCTTAATTCAGATTCACCACTCTGCCACTGCCACCAGGACCAGCTGCAGAAAATTCCCCTGTGGGGTTAAAATCATTTCCAACTGAGTCTCAGTCCACCTCCTGAATCTGACCACAGGCAATACAATTGAGATACAAACAAAATAATCACTGACAGTTGTGTGGAAATAGCTTTCTACAAAATGTATCAGCAAATATGATGTCTTTCTGCAGATCTCTGATCCTTCAAAGGTCAGCCCAGTCACGACAGTTTGCAATTGGCACACATACCGTACTCTCTGCCTTTCATTTTGCATTACCAGTTTGTATTGCAGCATTTTTTTTTCTTTCAAGTGTTCTAAAGTTTAAAGGAAAATGGGGAGTTTCATTCCAAAAAGATCTAAATGCATCATCTCCCACTGTGTAAAACCAATCAACCATTTTGTCAATGAAGGAAACATGTATCTTCTCTCCTTATGTGTTTGCATTTTAAGCTGTCGATGACTCATTTTGGAATGAAGCTCTCTCATTTATATCCACAAAGTGTCCAGATAAATTTGCATCTATACATTCCAGTTATCTGCTCTTCTCCCAGATACAAACTGTAAACAATCACAGCGTTATTAAACATTTCCTCAAGAGAATTATTTTAGAAATATCTAATTTATTTGTTTATTGTTTTGTTTTTATATGAAATAAAGTATAATTTAAAATAAAGCAGCCGTGTCCTTGTCTCTGTCTTTGCATAAAACATTTTTTGCCGATCAGCCATATCCTGATTCTTGACAGGTTGTTATCATTCCCATCAGTTAATATTGCCCCCCCCCCCCCCCCCCATTTTGCATAATAAGCTATCCTTGTCTAGCAGAGGGGGTAGATAACTATCTAGTTCACCTGGGCTCCCAGGCTTAAAGCTGACCCATGTACTTCCCTCTACCTTAGATGTTCAATTCGAAGGAGACCCCGGAGTAGACCCCAAATATGTTTGCAAGATTATATTACTGATCTATCTTTGGAACACCTCAGAATACCCAGCACCAGCAAGGGGCTGGGAAACGTTGCTGGGGAGTTTGGAAGTCTGGTTGACCTTCCTTAGCTTGCTGCCACAGCAACATGGTAACGGTTCCTGTTGCAAACTCATTTTGTGTTCACATACCAGGTTTTAGCTAAGTGGTGGATGCAGTTGGTGATTGTAGCCACATCTCATTGTTGTAGTAGCTCAACCAGTTCATTGTTTTTATGAATGAGGTGGAGAAGGTGAGTGGAAACAGTGTCTAGGGAGCATTTCTGCCTGTTATTGGCATAAGAGTCCTCAGCTAACATGTGTAAAAGGTCAATTCCTTGAGCCAGTTTGTGCCCATTGTAACTTTAAAAGGACAATCGCAGGTTATTTCAACTTTCAACTTATTTTTTCTAGTTTCTAGTTTCAGTGATAAAAACACTGTACTCAATAAATTAACAAATGAGATCTGTGAACATCTAGACTGTGTTTATCCAGACTATCTAAACTCCTTAATTCTGAGGTAATAATTTTACTGTCTTGCTCTTCCACATGTTTTGCTAATCTGATGGCTTGTTCCCAACCTGTCTGATCACCTGACTGCTCATGTTTTTTGACCTGTCTCCTTCAGTTCCCAGAGCTTAGCAATTAACTTGTGAGTGACTTGTGAGTTTAAGTGAGTTAAATATTACCAAAATCTTGACAAAAACTATGAAACTGAAATTTTCTACAAAAAAATTAGTAACTTTGCAACTTGAATTCTTTGTGCTGCTCCAGAAAGAAAACCAAAAATTGCTTCTACTTTTGTTAATAAAATGTGTACATTGTTTTAATTTCAGGAGTTTCAAAGAGAAACATTGGATAGGACAGGATAGAGACTAAAGCGATAAATGGAAAGATTAAGCAGAATGGGAGAGAAACAAATGTGAGAAAGATTAAAGACAGAGACGGACACAGAGAGGGAGAGAGAGACGGCGAGACGGAAGAATGAAGAGATGGAGGTTAAAGGTCAAGAGGAGGGAGGAGAGGGCAGCAGTGATCCCGGTCAGCCCAAGCCTTTTGAAGTATGTGTGTGTGTGTGTGTGTGTGTGTGTGTGTGTGTGTGTGTGGTACTTTACTGTGTATGTGTACATGATTACGTGTCAGTGTGTGTTATCTCCTGTGTACATGGTGTGTGGTCTGTCATGTATGTGTGTGTCTCTTATCTCCCATGTACAATAAATCTTGATCACCCAGAGAGTCTCTCTCTCTCTCTCTCTCTCTCTCTCTCTCTCTCTCTCTCTGAGCTCCCCTCCTGCTTGAACAGATAAAAGTCTCAGTCTGGGATTTGTGTCTCGAGGTGTGTGTGCGTGCGTGACATGAATTATAACTACCAGCATTATTTGTGTAATGGCGTTTTAAAATGCAGAAAATAAAACTCTAATTGGTTGACATCCATGGCGAGGTTGAGGCATGTTCTGCTTGGCACAAAGTCCCATTAATTATTGGAGAACGTTGTAGATTCCTTGTCTACACATGTTTGCTTAAGAGCAAAATACTCACTATTTTCTGCTTACAGCGATTAGTAAGAGGTGGAAGAGGCAATATCGTGCAATTTGCTCACTTTCAGTGGGTCTTCACAGGTTCAGAGAGCTTTCTGATCGACTGTTAGAGTTATGGAGGGTGCCGGGGACAATCAGACCTGATCCTGAACCAACTACCGACAGATAATTCTGTAACATAGGTGTAAGTGTCACAGACTGGCAGGCAAACAAATAAACTGACTATAGACGGGCACAAAATAAACTAGGTCCTAAGCGGGACACAGCACAAAACGGTGAGTAGGCCTATAATGCAGCAAGGGCAGGAAGTTTGGCCAGAGCTCTTATATATATATTGATAGCAGACAGGTGTACTGACTGCAGATAATGGGCAACCGACCCCACAGACTTGACACACAGACTTGAGATCTGCAGTAATACATTCAGACTGTGCAACACCTGATTAAAATAAACACATAAACTTGTGGAGACTGTTTGCACAGCAGATATTAAGAGATATCATATCAGGAAACTCACAGGTGTATCAATGACTTCACTTTGTCCTCATTATGTGTGTTGGTTCACTGTCACTGTTACTGGGACACTTACTCATCATTACTTTTAGTAAGCCCTAATTCAATATGTCTGCAGTGCAACAAGACCATTAGTCCAGTTTCTCCTCATTTTTCCCTCTACCCATTTTTATGCAGTCAGCAGATGACAGGCTGGCAGTACCACAGCATAGCAGGAAGCTACAATAACGTAAGGGAAAACTGCAAATTAATTAGACCATTTATTTAGATTTAGTGGTTTGTTTGTATTTTTTGCAAATTTCTTTGGACAACCTCTGACAGAATGAACTGAGTCATAGAGGATGTTTTCTGGCTTCGTGATGTTTCTGGAGAGTAAGTCATTTTAATCACTTTTCACGTCCTGAAGTTAAGTTTGAGGTTTAGGTTCCCTGTGGAGTTTTAGATCTCTAGCACCACGGAGGAAACAAGCCAAGATACGTTACAATGTGCCAGGTAAGACGGGGAAGAAGGAGACTGAAAGAGAGTAAACAATGCTGGATATTAAATACTTAAAAGAATTGGCTTTGTAAATGTTTTACGAGGAAGGAAACGCGTTCAACAAGTTTGTTAGACCTTAAGGATACACACAATGGTGAGCAACACTGAATGTAAACATAAGTTTTGTTTGTTTACAAGAAAACTCCACAGGGAACCTTTAAGGTTTGGATCAGGATGTAGTTTAGGTTTAGGATACAGGTGTTAAGGAATGTAGTCAGTACCATGTGTTATTTTATTACATCAAAGTTTTAAACTGAACCATATTTAGGATGACAGTAAAGCCTGATGTGGTGTACACACACAAAGAGAGACTCAAACATCTACATGTGTAATGTATACACACAGAGCCCTCTTATCTCCCCAGTACAGTGTGTTCAATCTGCTGTGATTGCTTAACTCTAGATAGGAAGAATGTGTGTGTGTGTGTGTATGTGTGTGTGTGTGTGTGTGTGTGTGTGTGTGTGTGTGTTTCACAGCTGTACCTCTACTGACCTAGTATCACATTAGGCCAGGCAACCGGCAGAAACTGCAGGACGTCACCAATCTGGCACAATTGTCCTGTATACTATTTTTTAAAAATGTTTTGTTTTTCATTTTTAATCAACTTTTTCCAAGTCTTTATTCTAAGATATTCTAAGAGTGGTATAACCTTAAATCATTAATTTCCAGCTGTACAGACCTGTTTATAACCTGTTATAAAGTTGATAATATTTGTTGCAGTTCATTCCTATCAATATTCTGCTCAGGGCTTGATTTGTGTGTGTGTTTTTGCTGGGTGTGTACTGTATATGAGTGCAGTGTTAGACTCAGCAGCCAGTATATCTGCTGACTTGTTTCCTCCTCAACTCGTCTGATTAGTCAGCGAGGGTCCAGTCTGTATTGTGGGACTCTATTTGACGACTAATCCAGCTCCCATTCAGTCAAATGAGCTATTGCTGCTGCTAGAAACCCCTCAGACACCAGTTTTACTGACTTTCATCGTGTTTCTGGGTGCTGCTGAGTAAGCTTAATGACAGTAGCGACTACAACACCACCTACTCTGTAAAATAATGTAGAGTAAATCCACAGTAAGTGGATAAACTGTCTGTGTTTTGGCCCTCCATCCACTCCAAACCCCCATAATACATGCTTTTAAAATGTAATTTCTGTTGTGCATGGAAGGACAAATATAAATGTCATGTGAAACTTAGCTGAACTTTGCTGAATAACTGGTGTTAAGTTGTTTTACAAGTTGTTCAATAAACTTAAATAATAAACAATGCAGACGACAACATACAAGTCTGCTTCTAGTAACCTTAATAAAGCACAAGTGTAAATGGGTAGGGACAGAATTCAACACTAACTCTCACAGTGGTGTCATGATTAGGTAAAGAAACAAACTTGACTCATCCTAACATGTAAAGACACACAGCAAGTTTCCATCATATGACTTCTTCCAAGCTCTTAAACAAAGCATACTGGGAAGTCTTTTTTGTGAGTCCAAATTTCAAAATAGAAACTAGAACCTTAAAGTTGACTTGAAGGGAATAAAACATTAACGACAAAACATGAGTTGATTGCATTAAATTTACCAGCAGACTGTTTATTGGAGAGCTAAACTTTCTTTCTTTCTTCACAAAGCACAGTTTTCTTGGAACATCCGAGATCTTCAGATTGAGGCGTCTTGGCGCAGTTATTCAGCGCAGTGTGAGTTCACATGAAGTTGTCTTCAACTGCAAAAATACACCAAACAAGGAAGGAAAAGTCCAGAGTCTGAATGAACTGCAGGTCATGGTAATTGTGAGCATACGGTTTGAGGGTTTAAACCCACATCCTCAGCCACCCATGAAACTGTTACTGTCAGCTTTGAAAGAGAGTGAGACATAATCCAGATACATTTTCAGTAAATTCCGGTCTGTATTTGTTGAATCAACAATAGTTATCATCACTTGGTGAATTTCAATAATCAAAGGATCATATTTGTTATGAAGGCACAGAGACTAGACGTTTTGATCCTTAAAAAGGAAAGGAAAATGTCAGAGTCAGAGGCAAAATAAACTGTACTGCTGACTATATCTGTCTCATCTTTCTCTACTCGTCATCCTTATAACATCATAAAAATTCCAACAGCAATAGACTCATCTGTAGCAGCCTAAATATTTAAGGTTTGTTGTGCCAAAAAATGGTATCGTACCAACCCTAAACACCCTCCTACTTCTCAAAGTCTCTGAGAACCTAGGAGTTGTAAACTTACAGTGGGATAAAAAGTTTGAGAGGTCAAAAAAAAAAGAAAGAGAGAGAAAGAATGGAGGAAAAGCATCACTAGTCTCATGAAAGACAGAAAGAAATGAGAAAACAACAAAATAGTCCTCACAGGTCATGCCTGATAAATGTAGGTGACCCGAAAAGTCAGCATCATGCCTTTAACGCTTGACGAGTGTTTATTTTTTACATTACAACATAACATAATGCTGCAAACATACTACTTACAGCTGTAAGGTAACGTTATTTCAAAAGATGAAGGACATAATATAGCTACAGTATTATTATATGTGTGAGACGTTATGGTAGATAAATGCTCTGTTTGGGACAGAAGTTTAAAGTACCGTTAGGTACTGTTCTGGTCCCATTTTGGAAAGTTTAATAAAAATGACCCCATTATGTGACTGTGTTTGCCATTTGGCTAGTCCTCATTCCCATCCTCCGAAATATTCATCTGCAGTTCAAGTGAAACATACTGATAAAATATGAACATTACATTACATTACATTACATTACACTGCATTTAGCAGACACTTTTATCCAAAGCGACTTACAGAGGAGGACATAAGCTGAGAAAGGTGTAAAGGAGCACAGAGTAGTTGTTAGTTTTGTTAGTTTCGTTAGGCAGGGAAGCATTCTCGAAACAGAAAGGTTTTTACAAGTTTTTTAAAGGTTGAAAGGGATGTTGCTGTTCTTGTAGCCGTTGGTAGGTCATTCCACCATTTGGGGACGACCACAGAGAAGAGTTTAGAGTGACCTCGCTTTGCGAGAGGCGCGGGTACAACTAGACGGTTTGTATGAGCGGAGCGTAACGCCCTGGTCGGGATGTGAGCCTTTAGTAAGACGCTGAGATAGGCAGGGGCAGATCCTGAGATGGTTTTGTAGGCTAGCGTCAGAGCTTTGTGTTTAATTCTGGCAGCTACAGGCAGCCAGTGCAGGTCGCTGAAGAGTGGACATACACATTTTATGTATAGGACTTTTAATTCTAGTCATAACCCGCTCTACCCTGCTATACAGTCTGATGCTGCTACTTTGGATATGAAAGAGGATTTGACTTTTTGCCTGTGACTAACTTTAATGTCCCTCTTTTAGTATCGTCCTGTGTATGTAGGCATCATGTGCATATTGATATTATGACGATCAGAAACATAAAAAAGCCGACCACCTTTTCAAGTTAGCATCAGCTATAGCTAATGCAATCTGCTAACAAACAGCAAAATCCGTGGATGTTGGCTTGAAATCAGAAGCCTAGACTGAAAATCAAGGACCCATTGTTTCAAAAATGACTATGAATTTGACAGTGTGCTCCAAACACCCCGGTGCTCTTGCCAGAGGTTCATAAAAGACTGCTATTAATGTGCATGATAATACTTTGTGTTTTGTTGTTCCCAGTAGTTTATACTCTGTGTTCTCTTGTAGTACCTTTGTGCAGGTAGAGATATTAGGCAGGACAAAACTTGAACTGCTTCATTGGACATTTAAAAATCAGCCGTTAACAGAGATGGGAGATGGACTAGAAACATGGAGCAACTTCTCTGTTTATCGCTGTTTAAAGTTTAACCACTTTGCTACAGCACATTGAACCCTGGACCACAGGAACACACACACACTTTACAATTGTAGTCCTGTACTGTGTGTGTGTGTGTGTGTGTGTGTGTGTGTGTGTGTATGTAGGGTCCAGTGCAATGTTTGTTGCTCTACTTTATCTATTGACCTCCGGAAGTATTTGTGATTCTGTCTACACACACACAGTGAGTGATAAGGCCAGGAAGAGAGTGTGGACACAGGATGTTGAGTTAACACTGGGACAACATGAGAGCAGCTTATCACACAGAGAAGCAGCCATAACACAAGTGGATACATACTGGTGTCTGCTGACACAGCCTGCCCCAGAGAGGAAACCAGTTAGTTAGTTAGTTACCGGTAGTTAGATAGATAGATAGATAGATAGATAGATAGATAGATAGATAGATTGCACTGTGCAAAATAGAACTGAAAACTCTGAATTACTGACCAGGCAGCTGCTGAATGAAACAGACACTGGAGCTGTTTTTAATTGGCTGGTTTGTGGTTGTTTGATGAAATGCAAAATGCTTGAAATATGCACCACTTAAGCCCAGTACCCACAGTGGAGCCTTGTAAGTACATGGAAAAGAGAGAGGATGTGACATCTCTGTGAGGTCTTGGTGTATATTCAACATTTCAGAGGGTCAAAAAGTACAGCAGTTTCTACTGTTGTGCAATGAGTTTGATCAGAACAGTTATTTCACAAGGCTGTCATTATATTTCCATCACCTCTGCTAACAAAAATGTTTTGACTGAGTTTATCCCATGCATACTATTTTTTATTATATTACTTAACAATATGGACAGTGGTGTATTGTTGTGGGACTGCCGATTGACTCGATTGAGACACAGGCAGTTTGATTTGAGTGAACACGACACAAATTCTGAGCACAACTCAAAGTCTGCAAGTCAACATTTGAAAGCTGGCTGCACATTTGTAAGAGCAGAATCAGATTTGAGTGTTTAGATCCTGAACATGTGCAGCTAATTTGATCTTCACTTTTATCCAGCTGTTGCTGTTTTTGCAACTTCGGACCAAAAAGCTGCAACAAGGACATCCAGACATCATTGTCAGAGTTAAAGCCTTATTGCAAATAAGATATACATACATGCCAATGTACAGTTTCACTGCTTCATGATCCCCCCTCCAACTTGATTTGACTCCCTCTGGTGATCAGGAACAAACATGTAGACGTGTTTGTGTGTGTGTGCGTGTGTGTGTACAAATATGTGTGTATACAAGAAATGTGCAGCAGTTGTTTGAAATTTTGGAAATATTTCATGTGTTGATTTTCCAGTCTTAAAAAGTCAGACAAAAGGACAATTTAGGTTTTTTTACAGCTTTAAAATGCAACAGTATTATGTAAGGTTAATATCTCTCATATTACTGGAGAAATTATGGATTTTGCCAGCTCTGTTTGAAGACATTATAATTTGAAAACTTGAACATGTGTCTGTGTGTGTGTGCCTATATGTGCATGTATCGGAGACAGAGAGATGCTTTGGCTGGGACAATTTGCAACAGACCGGATCAGGTAACATAAGAGGACAGCCCAAAGTCATGGACAAAGCAGCACCCCTAAAACTGTAGACACCCCCCGCCTGGCGTCTGCTGTTACCCCACAGGGTCAGAACAGAGACAGATTGAGCTTATGGTAATATCTATTAAAGAATATATTTAACAAATCTGTTTCTGTAAATGAAACACAGAAGAATTCATTTTTGAACACATTTGATTAACAGTAAGTAAAGTTTTACAGTAAAGTTTCTCCCACCATGCGAGATGACATCTAAAACAAAATGCACCAGCAGAGGAAAGGTTCAGGTTATATTAGTCGGTCTTGTTTCTCTACTTAGGCCAAATACTTCAAACAGATTTAGTCATTCTGTAAATATCAAACAGCGAAGCACATTAAACGCTCATATTGTGATATTGTTAGAGGCCCCGGCATCCTGAGCAGCATATGCAGACAAGAGGGGCCCCATAACTCTGGTTTCCCCTCCACCCGTCTCCGCTGCTGCCGACTGGCCCTTGTTATTTATTGCTCTGTAATTTCTGCAGACTAATTGATTTGGCTCGGCTTTCAGGCTGCAAGGAGGCAGGAAGTCAGGCAACCAAGAGGTTAAGAGGGAGGAAAGTGTGTGTGTGTAGGTGTGTGCGTCTGTGTGTGTGTGTGTGTGTGTGTGTGTCAATGAGAGGAAGGGATAAAAAGAAGTGTGTTTCTTAGAGATAGAAAGATGAATATGTGAGAACAAAGTTGAGGAAGAGAAGATGATTATGTTCAAGAAACAGAGTGTGTGTGTGTCTGTGTGTGTGTGTGTGTGTGTGTGTGTGTGTGTGTGTGTGTGTGTGTGTTCTAAGGGTGTGATGTGTGATATGTGACGTGTCACATATTTACTGCTGATTTGTTATGTGTGTTTGTCAACTGGATTTAAATACTGTGTGTGACTGTATTCATTCTGTCAGATCCAATACCCTAAATGTCTGCTGTGGGTATAATTCAATTTCCATACACTTACAGCTGGTCTAGACTTTACAGAGACTCAACAATTCCCACCATGAGCAAGCAAAATCCTTTTTTCTATGCAAATATGAACGATCTTTTAAATGAGAACGAGTGTAAGTAACAAGCTCTAAAACTTTCCAGCAACAAAAAGACATTCATAACGGCTTATGGTTAATGGTTCGACAGGCTGCTATGAGCGGCACGGGATTGGTCAAAGGCCGACAGCTAAAAGAGTCAATAGGCTGATTATTGGTAGCATTTTCTAGCTGGTGTACCTGGGATGCAGAATAAGTAGTCAGTGCAGAGATTCATCACACATTTAATGAATCTCTACAGAGCAAAGGGGGAAAAATGTGATGCAAACAGTGCAAATATACGACAATGAGAGCGACAAATTGAAGCCAACTCCCCTCCGAAATATGACCAATCCACGTAAACATACTGCAACAGTTAATCAGATCTTGAAAACCACTGAAGGATCCCTTAAATATACGTTATTTTTTCTCTATTCTTCTGTTTCTGATTCAAAAGTCTATGAAAACAAAACCCCAGTTGTAATAAACTGTACCGGTAATTATCCTTTAAAATCTGTAAGATTACCTGAAACATTCAGCAAATTGATTTTTATCATGGAATGAAAACACCAGCTATGTGTATTGTAGGAAAACACACTGAAAACAACCCAAAAGCACTACAGTTTGTTTTTGAAAATGGTCAACAGGAATGCAAATTAAACATTAAGTATAGGTAATTAGCAGTAAATGGAGCAAAGCATACAAAGATCTATGTATCGTGCTTTAAGCCAAACTAAGCAGCATTTCAGCTGTGGCTTTTGGTCAGCATTAGATTTCTACAATTTATAGCTCCATGCTAAGTGGTTTCAGGTCAGAAAATGAGGGTTCAATTAAATTATCCCCCAGACAACACTTAGTGAAGGTCAGTAGCTGGCTGAGATCAGCCTGCTCAATGTAAAAAGCATCAATGCACTCCTGTCCAGCTGGTCTGTCAGCAGAAGGCTTTCAGGGGAGACTGTCACACCCCAAAGACTAAATTGCTCCCTCAGGCCTCATTTAAGACAGTCGATGGACAGCAGGTGGAACAGGACTGGAGGAGATACAAACTCCTTCCCCCACACTGACCTCCTCCTTGTGTGCTATTTGATATTGCTCATATAGCCAAGATTTAATGTTTATGTGTGAGTTTATTAAGAGCGATTAGTTCTCTCTGCAAAATTCTTTTGGTGCTTAGATTCATTTAGAGTCAAATGCCAGAACTTGTTTCCAGCAAATCTAACTGGGTAATTACATAAATGGTCAATTTTATGCTCAATAAGTGTCTCTGACTGTATTACATTTACATTCAACGATCTCGCATTGGCAAATACATCTTGTAGGGGACAAAATGTCACTGATCTTGTTTTTATCAAGACAAAAGGGACATGTTGATATTGACTGGATCTGCACAGCGTTCACTTCAGTCCGAACTTTAGCCACTTTAATCACTAAATATGACGTCAGTTGGTCATCCAAAACTCACTGAGCTATAGTTCACCGTGTGTATGGGCTGGTTGCAACTTGCACGACCTGAAGAAATTACAGTGAATTCACTCTCCACCTTCACTGATGGTTCAGACAATGATTCAGAGTTGGACTGGTACGAGCAATAGACAGTAAAAAACATGGATGTTGTATCTGGGACGTCACTCAGGCGACAGGTTTCTATCTTAGCAGTGCTGATTCCACTAGTTCCCAACATGGGTATAGACGTGGATGGTGGGTGGTGCTGAGGTGAGCTGAATAAAGCCTGGGGGCTCAGACAGGCCGCTTGTAACTGCATCCACCTGTCAATCTAAATGGGTATGGGGTGTTGGTTAGCTCAGTTGGTAGAGCATCCGCCCCATGTATGAAGGGTCTGTCCTTGCCACACGTCCCAGGGCTCAGAACCAGCTTTTTATTATGCATAAATTTAAGACTTCATATAATTTGAACAGGTGAGTTATATAAATATTCACACTACAGTTGTAATGAATGTGAAAATTAGCTACAGAGACCAAAACCAAGACTTTTTTTTTTTAAATGTGTTTTGTGTAACAAATCAAGGCAGCCATCTGCTGCTGGAGTGAAAATGTTTACCTTTGAGCTGTTGCAGAGCTTAACTTGGATTTGATGAAAAAAAAAGTGAAGCTTCTGGGCTTAATGTCTCCCAGGAGTCTTGATATATTTCCTAATGAGAGCAGTTGCTGATGCTACGTTGTCAGGTGTCAGCGAAGAGGCCGCGCAAACATTTGTAAAATTGTCAGAGTCTCAGCATCTGTTGCATGTGTCGTGTTACAGATGCAGAGACGACGTGCATGAAGAGAAAGTGAGGGAGACAGAGAGGCTGCATGAGAGAGCAAGAAAATGTGCCTGAGAGATCCATTTATAACGGGGGGAGAGAGAAAAAAGGTTGTGTCTCTGAGTCTGTAGAAGGCAGAAATATGTGTGAATAATCCAATCTGACCCAAAACTTAACGGCTGGCTTTTTTTAATGGGGAAGGATTTCTGGATCTGAACCCAGACATGCTAGTGCTGGCTAGACTTCTCCAGCGGTGAAGCCAATGTCTCTTTAAGTGGAAAAATAAAGGATTTAATAACACAAGTGAAAACTACTCTGCAAAGTAGGGTATTTTGTGAATGAAAGCTCGATGGACTATGAAGAGTATGGAGCCTTTCAGGCGCTATGCTGCTATCAAGATTTCACCTTTTCATGGGAAATTACATAATGTGATTTTTTCTTTTTTTTAAATGGAACATAAACCAACAAGGACATGATCCCTCACCAGCTTCCCACACATTAACACAGCCAACTGTGTTGATCAGATTGCACAACAATGGACCTAAGAGGCCAGTATACTCCATCAGAACTACTACTCAGATGGTCGAATAGCTTCAGAAACCGCTTCCCCCCAACATCAGCGTGAGGCGGGACTCTGTGTCCAATCATTTCTCTAACTTTCTGCAACAGATGACTCGACATTCACACCCACTTCATGCCATGATTAGCCAGCTGTTCTGTGCCATGGTTTGAACTTTTTTCTTAATCTCTCTTTTTTTCTTTCTTTACACAAGTATTTCTGTCAGTTTTCATGTGAACAACCCATCGCGACACTATTAATACTTTCCATGCGGAGTTGAAAATGTGAGCTGTTATCCACATATTTAAATGATAATGAAAGCAGCGAAAGCTGGTTTTGAATTGGGTGTAGATACTAGATTACAATACAATACATTGTACAAAAATGCCTTTTTTTCTAGTGTGCTTGTCGGATCATTGAACAGCATCTAAAACCCCGGACTCCTTGCTTCCGACAATTTAACCTTCTGAAACTAAGAATACAACTTTTGCATCCATTTCATGTCGTCATCAGCTCTTTTTTTAAAATTATTTTTCACACTACTTTCCCAGAACCACATTTTTAATTTCTTGCTCTTCACTTGTGTGACCATTTAGAACAGCTATTAACACTTTTGACCTTAGATGTGGTGTACGACACTTACATACAAACTAGTTTGTTTTAAGCATGCCTCAGCCTTTAATGCTGGCTAAGTGTTTAGTGCTCTGTGCCTCTCACACACCCAGAATAATTACTTGACACCCAGTGTGTAAAGTTAAATGTGCAGTGTTTTTTAAATTAGCATCTCATCTAAGCTTTATTATTTACTACTAGAGTTATTACTAGTGAGTTTTTCTATTTATCATTGCACCTTTTATGAGAAGGTTGGTGAGAGAGAAAGATGTGACATTATTAATAAAGCCCATAAACGTGCCATATATGTCTTACTTATTAAATTGGCTTTATAGCCATTATTTGACTCATTCAAGTCCTACCAATTTTGGGAAAATTGCTCAGTTTTTGTGCCATACACACTTAAAGACTGCTGTCTGTTTTAACTGTGTTTGGTTGTGTCTATTTTCTTAATTTAATAATCAATATATTTTGTGTGTATTATCTATTATTTTATTTGTACTCTCGACATCATTGCAAGTAAGGGCATGAACTCAGTGATTCCTTGAGATTTAAATAAAGGGTCAATGAATGAATGAATCAGGATGTCTGGTTGCTGAGTGGTCGAGATGCATACCACATAATCGCAACGTCCGCTGTTGAATTCCTGCCAGGCATCTTTGTTGCGTGTCACTCCGGTCTCTCTCTTTCTCTCCCTTCATTTCCTGTCTTTACAGCCACTATCAAATAAAGGCAAACATTTTAACAATGCAAATAAATTATCATGTCATTTATTGCTATGTGAAAACCCTGCAACCCCAGATTTGGTCAGTGCTTTGTGCCAACATAAATTCCATGATCAGATCATCTTCTGTGGTTTGAGAAGCTTCCACCTCCTCTTTGGCTTAAGAAACCTTTTCAAAACTGGATAAACTGACATAATGTTCAAGAGGTTTTTCAGCTAACAGCCATGTATTATGTGGTGGCAGAGAAAGAGAAGATAGAGAAGGTGTGAAAAAAAAAACAGACAGCAGATGTCATCCGGGCAGGGGGTCTGTCTCATCCCTCCCCATTCAGATGACTTATTACCTCTCACTGTGTCTGTCTGACTCTCTTGTCTCTTTTCTCATGCTAACTGGGCCTGCTAACATTTAGGTTAACATGGAGGACGTGCTCATGTGACAGAGCTGCAGAGGCGTTCATGGTCCCCAGTAACCTAGAGTTTATTTATTATATTTAGTGTAAGTTGGTCGCGTAGGGTCCTGTTGTGTTGTGACAGGTCACGGCTCTGTGTATGTCAACACTCTAACACACCACAATGTACATCATAAACATTAAAAATATATTTCTGCTCTTTTAGACTTGAATTGATGCAGCATTGGGTGCCACGTGGTTAAAGTTCATATACCACACGCTGTACATGCTGTCCTTGGTTTGTTTCCAGCCAAGATGGTTGTTGATATTTTTAATTAATATGTATGTATGTCAGGTTTTAGGCAGGTTTTTAATGGTTCTGTTAGGGATTTGGTACAAAACTGTGGAGAAATGTAGAAAAAACAAAACAGGTGGCATCATTCCTACCTGCTTCACTTACGTTTAAGTCATAATGAAACAGCTTGTTGAAAAGTGGCCAATGATAAAAATAAAAGGAACACGGGGGAGGCAGACAAAAATCCGATCACTGATCAAAGTTATTCTTTATACCAATATGCAGTTTTTCAGGAGGAAAGAAAAACTAGGGGGTTGATATAAATACATAACAAAACAATGTTTATTATTACTGGTATATGAAGACATTATAAACATATGAGGAAAGATATTTTTCCATTGTGAACTCAAAGTTGCAGGCAGCAACAGCACTTTGTGGCTGGCAGAGACAGGTCATTAGGATTTTGTCATCAGAAAGATAAAACTTGGTGATAAAGTGGTGACAGACAGGCACTTAAATGAACTTTAAGTGCATATACTAAAACCCACAGACATTAATCAAACAGTATAGAATAAGTAACATTATTTTTTCAGTAACTTTTGCATCCATTCCACCATCTTACTATAAGACATTTTAGGAGTCTTTATGGTATACATTTGCACAAATGCAAATAGTGATAAATTGTACATTACAGAAGAGTGCAGCTTCAGGTTGATTTGCACATGGCTCTTTGGTCTGCTGCACCATCGTGACGCCCTCGCTCAGCGGTTTTTAGGAACTCTGTTTCATGTCTGTTAGTGCTTCAGCGACCACATCACAGCTCCATCCACACATGGCAGAGAGGTTTCAGAGCCATGACCATGTGTGAGCTGCAGTAATTGGTGGTGGGTGGTAATTGCCAAGGCGTCACCAAGCGGGTGTGTTTGTATGTATATAGGATGTGTGTGTTCGTGTGTGTGTACTGTGTCTCCACAGTGTCTCGAGGTCTCTGCTCTCTCTAAGCTGCTGACAGTTCCCCATTAGACACTTCATTACTGTCAGAGCAGCAGAAACAAACCATCCAGCACTCGCCTTTTACGCTCCTCTCTCTCCCTCTCAGAAGTGGACGTTTAAAAAGTGATTGTAATGTTCCTGAGGACATCAACGGGAACAAGGCAGAGCCTGTGTGAACACAGTCAATGTGAACATGATCACAGGATGTATGTAACATTCACTGCAGAATCAGCAGGAGTCATGTTATTGTAATCTCTTCATTCTTTTTCGCTCACATCTGCCCACTCTGCTTGTCTGTTTTGGTCTAGAAAATGAAAGGAGAGACCAGGGAAGGGATCATCTTTATGTAGAAGACATATTCTTTATCCAATACTTTATTTGGATAGTCAGTCGACAGATAATTTATAAAGTATGTGCAACATTTTAACTGTTTCACTTCGTCTGCAGATGTTTAACAGATTATGTAGACAGTATATGTGAACATTCATGAACATACGCCAAGATGTTGGTTGTGCCTAAGCTAACCAAACTTTTACTACACTGGTTTAATATCAGAAAATTGCTTTATTTGTTGAAGTTGAATCGTTGAATCTCATCTAATAAAGTGCTGAAGCACTCTTATCCTTTACTTAAAAAAAAAACACTTTATATAACATATAAAATATGTTTTGCTATATCCTATCCAACAGTATATACAGGTACAGCACAATTGTCAGTTAATCATTAGTTCATTGACAGAAAATTAACTGGCAACAAATAAACAACTTCTCAAATGTGAAGATTTGCAGCATTTTCCTTTTTAATCATTTTGAGGTTTGCTAATAAAACAAGCATTGTGAAATGTGTTTTCTGAAAACCAAACAATCAATCAATTCATAGAGAAACTAATCAGGAAATTAATCCATGATTTAAATACTCATAACTTGCAGTCTCATACAAAAAAACAATAGTTCACAATGAGCTTCAACAGTAAAATCCTGTTTTTGCATGAATGATAATCATAAAAAAATGTACCTTTCTGACCTTTCTTTCATTTTTGATCCAGTTGTTACTGTTTTTCAGTGTCCGCTGGTGTTGACCATACTTCATACATTCAGCCAAAAGTGAAAATAAAGAAATGAACTCGCCAGTATTTTAATGCATCAACTAATAGTCACACAACCGCATGAGGCTCCATCTACATGGAAAGCACAGCGGGTGAGGAGGTTGTGGTGGACAGATATTTCAGCTTTCAGGAAATCCAAAACCACTGCAGGGTTGTTTTGTGATTAAACTGAATCACTTGTCAGTCGGATCACACAAGGTCAAAGCCATTTATTCAATAAATATGTTTCTGTAACTATTTAATACATACTTCCATCCCTTGCAAACATTTTGTAGGTATTGAAGAAACTGAATATTGATTTCTGGTATTTCCTTTCACCTTTTGTAACTCAATAGATGATAATTCAATAAACAACATTTGAAGCTACGGCTGTAACATGCCAAAATATTTGCTGGACTTAATGGCAGGAAATAGAGCAGAATTAAAAAAATAAATGGCTTTCAGTCTAAAAATTGGACACTGCTCTTAGGATACTTTTCTGCAGACTCGATGTTTATAACCTTTGCCTTATTTGCTCACATAAGGTTTTCTTTTAATTATATCTTCAGTGTGCCTTAACAATCCCCTGGACTTGGATACTTAATTTTTGTTTTGTTAGGTAACCAAAAACAGATTTTTAAACGTAGTGTTCAGATGTTTGGACTCCGTTGAGTTCTCTCCTTCCAGTTTCATGAATACAGGCTTTGACTTCCAAAATCAACGAGAAAATGTGCAAATAGACAAAACACAAGCAAATTAACAACAATGAGAATGACATCTTCACCACTATGACATTACATTTGGAAGAAAACTGTTTCTAGGAGGTTACAGACCATTCGACATCCAATAAACAACTGTCAGCATCAACAGTGTGAGCTGTAGGCATGTTTTACACTAGTATTGTGTGATGATGTACACGTGGACAGTTTGCTCAAAAACAACAATGGTGGCTGGTTAGTGTAGATCCTGCTTGCATCAGTTACATCAGAACTAGAGAGTATTTCTTGGATGAGAGATCCATACTCATGACACAAGAGTTTGACTATGTTATATGGTTTGTCGAGTTGATCTGATCTTGATCTATCGGTTGAAGTTTGCCAATGATAAATAATGATAGATAGGTGGTTTATCCGATCACCTGGCCTGAATTCTTTTGAAATGAAGACTTCTTGGTTTTGTGTCTTGGGCCTTATTTTTAGACAAGTCTCTCACACTTCTTCCCACAGCGGCACTGATGTATGGATGTTTTCATCCATTGTAAAATTCTCATTTTCTACTATATCTGTGCATCGATATCACGATATAGGTGAGGTTAGAGAGGTTTAGTTGAGGGTTGTGGTTACAGTTGACAAAAATACCAGTTCTGTGGTGTGGATCTGTGACAGGACGAGAACTCTGGTTTGCTTCAAGGGCACACTACTTCCCACAGCGGCACTGATCATGTACAGGACGAACTATAAATCACCCACCGTGGAAGTAATTTTCAGGGATGTGTTCCAACCTCCAGTCACCTAACAGTGTCTATTCAGAAAGTGAAAAAGAACTGATAAAAAATGAAATTGTTGGCTGCCGTGACTTGAACTCAGTCCTTTACTTCCTCCTCTCTGTCTTCCAAGTAAACTCACTGTGACTGTTATCAGGCTAATTATCAGATCTGTTCTTCCTCTCCACCTCATCTCTCCTGCAGGAAAACAGGAAGGCAGGATTAGAGCGACGCGCTGCGCTGAGATCCGGAGAGGCCGGACGAGTCGCCGGGTGGAATGCACACACACACACACACACACACAGAGAGAAAGAGAGAGAGAGAGAGAGAGAGAGAGAGAGTTTTGAGTCACTGACTACACAATCTACACTTTCTCTGAATCTCTCTCTCTCACACACACACACACCCATTAAATCCATTAAGTAATCATGAGCAAACAAATAGTACAGACAGCTCGGGGAAAACTCATCCTATCGTGGATCTAATAAAAAAAAAAGTCACGGGGCGAGGATGACGAGGAGAGAGCCAACAAACAATAAGGGCCTCAGACTGCAGCCAAGAACGCCACAGTAACGTTTACGACCTGCATTAGGGTTGAGACCCAGTCATTATGAGGAAGAAGTGCTCATTATAGCCTTTTATGGGAGGAAACAAATAGTCTCCTGTGACTCGCATTTTTGTTGAAATGCAAAGAAGCAAAACAACGTGTTAAAAAGAAAAAAAAAATCGTGGCTGTAGTTGGTCGAGAAAACACGCAAAGTTATCTTGGACAGATATCTGTGACCTTGAGAGGCGGTAATTGAGCGGAAAGGGGATGTAAAACATCCGCTGTTGGGGTTTAGTGTGACTGTGTACACACACACACACACACACACACACACACACACACACACAGCAGCAGCAGCAGCAGCAGTGGCAGCAGTGTTAGTCCCAGGCTGGCCTCTCTCTGGCATTATCTCATAGCCTGAGCACTCCCGCTGCCTCTGAGGCCGGCCAGCTCCACACACAGAAGCATTACGTGCATCTGCCTCGCATTAATCGGCAAATTATAGAAAAACTGCGCGTCAAAAGACATTACTGAGGGCAAAGGGGTGAGGTGATGGGATCTACTCACACAATACAACCTTGCACACTATATACTGTACTTCATTTACATTCACATTCAGCACAGTGAAAGCTCTTTTGGAGTTTTTTTTTTTTCTTTGTATCGTTTGTTTCATGCTACAGTTTTTTTTAATTATTTTAGGTTTTTGTAAACTCTAAACTGTACTCATACGACATAAGAACATAGTTTCCTACATTTGTCTATTTCTGTGCTCAAATTTATTTTACAGCTTCACATTGATAAATAATAGTTTAAATAGGTCACAAGGGCCCCACTTCCACGTTCACAGCCACCTACTTTGCTGGGGGGCCCCCGTGACGCCTGTTGCCACGGATACCATTCAAAGCTACAACCACCACATCCAGCAGCTAATAAGAAATTCACATGACCTCATCCCAGTGCAGGTGGTTTCTGTGCCATTTCTTTACACTGACTGCAGAGTACAGAGAGAAAAAAAAATCAGCAGGAAGTTACAGATATTAGTCAGTGCTGACAGATCAATACATTCAGTGAAAAATAGTTTGTGCGAAGAGGAACCTGCATGATGAACCAGGCGACACCACGTTGTAAAAACACACACTTTGTGTTTACTTAACAAACAAATCTTTGCTGGTCTGCACTGATACCTGCTTCTAGGAAATAAGCCACAGCCGTGCACTTTCACCTGCTTTGTCCTGCCAACTCACCTAACTAACTGCCAGTGATTGAAATGAGGACATTACAACTTTAAACAGCATCATGAACTCAAGATTAACTTACTTTAAACACTGCAGGCGGTGACTGACGGACACGTTTTCCCCTTCGGTCTCACTGTAGCTCCATGCACTCGCTGCTGAAGCCGTTCAGCCCAACAAACTGTCTGAGGACTTTGGCAAGACTCACTGCTGGTTGATAGTTGGACTATTGATAGCGTCAGTGATAGAGTCATTTAATAGTTGTATTGTAAATAAATTTTGATTCTGGGGGGATTTTATTCCTGTATCAGATGTTTGACAGCTTAAAGTTGATAGTCCTTAGGCCACCTATGTATCTCATTTTTGTTTGTTTAGTGGAAACATAATACACGAATAAAGGAGGGGAGGGGGTGTCACTATATTGATAATAAACATGAAATATTGATATTGCATTATCCACTTACGACAATATTGTGTAAATAAGCCTCTTACATCATTTCTGTTTCTTTCTGTCCATGCGTTCTTCCTGATGCGTTGTTGATTCACGCTCCAGCATAGTTCCACATGGTCAGTGTACAGTCGAGTATAATTAATTTGCTAGAAAAGAGACAAAACACACAATAAAGGTTAGAGATGAATTTGACTGGGATTTCTGTTGCTGATTGATATCATGAAAAGGATATGTATATAATATGAATATAATTACTGAGAATTGTTTTGGCTTAATCATGTAGTGTGACTGCCCTGTGTCACAAAACACCCACAGGCACAAAAATAATTAACGTACATGCATTCTTTTCCCTTAGTACAACACACCAGTGAATGTGCCCTGCCTTTATATTTACAGGTCCAGACAAGGTCCCGGACAACATTATTTAATTAACATTAAAATCTCCTGACATTATTCTTCCATTGAGACATGCCTGCTTCCTCCTGGCCCATTTTCAGCTTCCATTTCTTAGCCCTGCATCCTTCATTCCCTCCACTCCTTTTTGAAACAAAATCTGGATTTCTTTTCTTCTTCTTTTTTTGGAAAGCTTCAGGAAGCCTGTGATCTTTGCCCTAAACCTGCACTGTCTTTAATTGTTTTTGAATCTCAAATCTTTACAAACCTCACAGATGGCAGATACTTTAAATCTTGTTCTGTGACATCTGTTAATCTGAATGTGATGTTCATGCAGTGGTTTGGTTTTTCCCACAGCGCCCCTTGAAGTGAATGAATCTTGTCGTATCAAACTTATGATCATTGCTGAATGTTGACACGTAAAAGCGAGTTATGCAAAGTCTCATTTGTGGTTCTCCAAAATCTAGTCAGAGGTCTGTATTTCAGCCTTATCTTTGTTGAGATAAATAATTACACTCTCTCCACTCTGGAAAACCAGTGTCATGCTTCACTGCTGCTCTCTCACAGACAAACATCCAGTGTCTCTGTGTAACCACCGAATGTTTCCGTGGTCAGATCTCCCCCTCCCTCCCACTCTCAGATATTTCTGTAATGAATAAACTTTCTCACCTCTGACATTCACTCTCAAAGAGTTTGTGTTGTCAGCACTTATGGTTTACCCAGCATCCCGCGGATCTGACTCAGTCTCTGACTCTCTTTCTCATTAGGTTTGGAAATATCACTTTGCTGCTAAAATCTTTTAGATATTTAGTTAGTTGTGTTGCTGCTTCGTAAATTGCATACGATTTTAAAAACCTAAGGAAGTGACACAATTCAACAGGGGTGAATTACAGGGGTCATTACAACGCGAAAGAACAAAAAAACTTTTGAGTTTTGTCTGTTCTTGTTTAGGATTCGTTATCTTGGTCAGAGAATTAACATCTCACAAAAAAAGTTGAGCTGCATTAAATGTGAAATTTTTGCAAATATAGACAATCACAAAGATTGAGTTATTACACTGAGGTTTAGAATAACTAGTTAGTTGGAGAAAGACTGGGGGTTTTTTATCATATGACTTGTGGTAGTGGCAGTTCTTTTACAGTGTACAGTTATTTCAAGTAAAATACTAAATGTATTTAAGTTTGCAATGCATAAAAAACATCAGCCAAAAAGTTAGAGCATACTATTTTTTTGACCGTTAAGGAGCCTCTGCAGGCCGCTTAATAGCACCAAACTGTTGTGTGGAGAGCATTTGAGACAATACATATATATAGATATCTCTTATCTATATATATATATATATATATATATTATATTATATAAATATATATATCTATTATATATATATTATACTACAGATAGAATCTTTAATTCCCTATTCTTCCCTCGGGTATCAGAGGGGCAAGTATTATTTCAAACTTTCACTAAATAGTAAAAGTTTTTTCCATCACTTTGTGTTACATCGTGGTTTTTAATCTGGCATTTAATTATTGTTGGCATGTAACCTTTTGCATCAAAACCACAATATTACAGCACTAAAATGCCTTGTAAAAGCTTCGGATACATAACCATTTTTTTTTTTTTAATCATGAGTCCAAGACTTACAGGCATTGCGTGACTGTCATGAATCTTGTCTTGGTATGGTCATTTCATATGTGAAGTTGCAAACACTATAAACTATCATCTCCTCACTCCCTGATGAGGGCAAACTGTTAATTAAGTGAGGTTGTGAAACTGAAAGACTAACAAAAAAAAAAAAAAAAATCTTGATGCAACACACATAGAATAAAGACAATATTAACTCGTAATCGGCCACTTTGCTCGGGTGTAACGCGACAGTCTCTGGGGTCGGTGGATTGCGGGATAGTCACACTGAGGGTTACGAAAATCCATACTTTCTTGGCGTGCGGCGCCTATACAAAAAATGCAATCATTTAAAACGTTAACGAAAGGAGGGGGGGAAGAACGATTCGCCCAGAAACAAGCAGACGAAAGAAAAGGGGGGGAGAAGGGCGAACAAAAAGTAAAGAGGAGAGATGAAAGAACGAGGAAGGTAGAAGGGAATAAAAGAAACACGGTCGGTGCTCATAGGTCCCTGCGGAAGGTCAGGAAAAACCGACACCGAACATTAATTTGCCCGGGGTTAAGAGGAGGAAGCAGAAGTGGGCTAGAAATGGAAAGTGAAGGTGGGGAAATAAGGTAAGAGAATAAGGAGAGGAGAAGGGGAAAAAGGGAGAGAGGAAGAAGAGGGGAAAAAGGGGCAAAAATAATCATTAGAGCTTCGGGTCCTGACCCGCTTTGGGCATGCGCGGTGGAGTGGGGAAGGGTTCGAGATAGTGATAAAGTATCGATTTGCGTCCGATTCGGCACGTAAAGAAAGAGCGAAGATAAAAGAACAACATGCATCCAATAGCGCAGGGACACAGAAAGGAAAGAGGGGGGGAAAGAAAACGCACAAGAAGGTTTTTCAGTACTTGGGCAGATTTGAGAGTGGTGTATGTTTTCCCACTTCTGCAGCACCGAGCGCAGAGCCGGGAGAAGCGATTTAAGTCTTTTTTTTTCTTCAACGCGGGAATAATCAAATAATTTCTTTTTAGTAGGAATGCATCCGGTGTTTTTACTAACTTTAGCTCATTGTCATTAGACAGCCAAAAACCCACATAGGAAAAGGCGCAAGAAAGAAACGCCAAAACACAAGACGAACAGAAAAGTGCAGGACAAACAACAGGGAAGGGGCAAAAAGGAGAAAGGGGGAGTGGGAATGGAGGGAAAGGCCTGTTGGCGACCAATTGGGAGGGAAGGGAAGGAAGGAAGTCTAGGAGAGGGGGAAAGAGGGGAGCATTAACTTAGTCGCTCTTTGGTAGGTAAAGATAGTCAAAAAAATTGACAAATAAATTACAGAATGATGCATAGGATCAAGTGTTGTGGTGATGACGACATATACTGATAGCGGGGATCTTCTTACAAGGGTCACGTTTGCAGAAATCAGAATTCTAGGGTAGACTTGTACAGAGTTTGTGAGAATAACAGATAGTGATTATATTCAAATGGTTTTGAAAGTGAAGAAGATAAGCCAGAGGGGTGACGGTTCTGGGGGATATGGGGAAGGTGCGATAAAGGTGGATAGAGGGAAGAAAGGAAGGAAAGGGAATGGGAAGTGAGAGAGAGTGAAGATGGAAAGGGGGGAGTAGAAAAAAGAAGAAAAGAAAAAACATCTATAGTGATGAACAGGGACGGGTGTAAAAAGGACTAAAAAGACTAGAGCGATAAAAGCGGTAGTGACAAGCATCGTAGATTGGTCCGGACTCGTTAAGAGGGGCGAAGATGCATCACTTCGATATCTTGCGGTTTGTGTTCTGTACCGGAAGCGTATCTCAAAGTTACTGTAAGGCTGAGAAGAAAGGAATTTAAGTCAAAAGGGCGGGCACAATCGCAAGGGGCACGTAAGAAGCCCAGAAAGTTAAATCCAATTTATCAATCCTCCCGAGATAAACCTTCAGACGGTCATAAGACTGACAACCTGTCACTAGCCTCCCAAGCGGCACGGTTGGTCGAGAGGCCGCCAAAATTTAGCGCGCATGGCAGGCTGAATGACAACGCAATGGTGGCAGTGACATCGTCCTGGCTGGTGAGAACCACACAGGTTTCAGCGGTGTTTTGGGGGGACGGCTTCGTCGGCGTAGAGAAGAAAGGAGCGAGGTTTCGAGTGGCCCCAACAGGCCGGAGCTTCTCATTGGCGGAGAGGAAGACTGAACATTCACCATCCTGCAGCCACAGCGGTGGACGGAGCAGAAGTGGCGAGCCCACGACCGCGAGGGCTCGGAATAACGCTGGGACCTTTGGCCGGAACACAAGGCACTTATGCGGCCTTGAAGCTCAGTCTGAAGCTGCACTCGCCCTCGGATGTTAGCACGCCGCTGAGTAACGACACAGAGTGGGTGGGCAGATAGAGGGCGTACTTGAACAAACTTTGACCGGAATATTCGACATTTCAAGATCTGCAGTCTGGTCATAGCAGGTTCTTCTGGGATCTTCAGTGCCTTGAGGGGGGAGCCTCATCTAACTCCCACACGAGTCTAAAAGAAAAAGGGAGTCCAATGAGACGTTAGGAACGCTGGGTGTTTTTGTGGGGGGTGCGTCATAACATTGGGTCTGTTGTTTTGCTGTCTACATCTTTCTCTCTAGAGTCCCCTGTAACAATCGGTTCTAGCCACGGACCCAACACCCGATAGTCCTCCCTCGCCCCCGGTCGCCCTTTTAACTCCTCGTCTCGTTTCCCACACTTGAACAACTCTCCCCCTTTTTTCTCACGAGCGGGCCGTCGTTTCTTGCGGTTCCCGGCTGCCTCATCAGACCCCGATGTGGGTTTGCTGAAGCCCTACCCCAAGT